>NC_061102.1:53029863-53067363 GCF_015104395.2 Macrobrachium nipponense | reverse complement strand
ATTAAGGAAAAATTCCGCTCTGAATTTATTTAACTGCATGACGGATAAAGCTCATTTACAATTGAAGGCATTTCCATACATTCAACTATCAAGCCACATAGGTTTTCTCGAGTTGGAATACAGAGAAAGTCTTTATATATATTAAAAAAACTAAACGCAGGCTGCATAACCTTTGGAAATAGGAAAAAATGCGTACGATAATAAGATTACAAAGAAATTCAGTACGATCTACATGAATCATGTTTTCACAATGAAACTAACTCTAAAAGATTTTGTCAATTTGAGAGTAGAGTTTTAAGAAAAATTGTAGGAAAGCATTAGAAATGATATAATAAGGGAAATTCCGGTAGTTCTATACGAAGATAAGACAGTGATAAAAGGAGCTGGAAGGTAACAAAAGGAGGCTACAGATGAACGGATATTTTGGAAAAACGAAGTACAAGAAAGCCACGCGCGGCTGAATTTATAGACGTCCTTACCGTCACACGGAGTTTGAGGCTTTGAAAATAACAATAATATATATATATATATATATATATAATTATATATATATAATATATATATATATAATCAATGTGGTTACTTATCTAAAAATGTCCCTACCAGTGCCAGCAATAAAAAAGACTGCTTATTATGTTACATACATTACATAATACATATACATACAACATACATACATACATACATACATACATTCATCATTGACATTCATAACATCATACATACATCATACCTACATATAACATATATATATATATATATATTATATCTATATATATATATATATATATATACAATACACATATATATCAATGTGATCTAGGTATTTAGGAATGTTAATCAGTACTAACAATAAAAACACTACTTTATATTATAAATAAATAAATGATATATATATATATATATATATATATATATATATATATATATATATATATGCACAATGTGATCTGAGTATTTAGAATGTTCCTGCCAGTATCAACAGTAAAATGACTTAATACAAATAAACTCCTATAACGGAACACTGCGCAATTAATTTTTTAGGTTATAACAAAAAGAAAATAATAATGTTCACAACGACTAAGTGCAAGAGGACAAAGTTATTCAAACAGATACCAATTTTGTATTTACTTTGAAACAAGAATTGAAAGAAGACAATACACTATTTTTTTAGTTGACAGAGAAAATTATAAAAATGAGGAATTTTATTTCATTTGTACTAGTTGAAAGGTAAGGGCAAAAAAATGAAAATGAAGAACCGAGTTATTTGACCGAAATAAAAAAAACTAACGAGGTGTGATGCGACCTCCAGCTTAGTCGGGATGCGTGCAAGATTTTCCCGTTATGCATAGGTCGTAAACATTATATTCCTAACTTAACGTGAAGTGGTCTTCGTAATTAATACTCATACTTAGTTCTACTTGTACTAACAAGGATCAAATAAAAATGACACAAATCAAACACGTTTATATACTCTCACTTATAAGTGGAAGCACAAAATAATTGAAAAGAAACATAGCCTAAATTCAGTACACCGAATAAATTAAAACGTGCTAAAATCTATGGTCAAATAGAGCCTTGTTTCACAAACGAAAATACATTTTCTGTACTGTTCAAAATGCACATTATTTTTTACATTTTCATTCTAATAAATAAATCTTAAATATCCAATCCTAAAATTCCGTATCTTCAACTCAACGCGAAACACCTTTTTTTTCAGAGCTTTTTAGGCTCCTCCATAGGCCTTTCCTACCCCCCACCACCAACACCACCACCACCAAATTAGTTTGTAGGCTTACTCCCCGAGTAAGCACAAAATATAAGGATATGTTGCTGAGTGACGATTATGAACATAAACTAAAAACGACTTACAGCTAGTTGAAAGAGAAAGCATCTAATTACGGAACTGTTGCAAGATGGGTCGTGAGAGAGACCACTGAAATATGAGGAACTGTTGCTGATTCACTGAGAAAATCATGAAAATGAGAGACTGTTGTTAGCTAAGCGAGAAGACTATTAAAATGAAGAACTGGAATTGTTGCTAGTTGCGAGTGAGAAAACTATAAAAATGAAAAACTTTGCTACCTGAGTGGCGAGGAACTGTTGCCTGTGGTGGGAAACATAAGGAACTGTTGCTAGTTGTGAGGTAAGTTGGGAAAAGTATAATATGAAAACTATATAAAAATAAGGAACTGTTGTGAATGAAGTGAAGAAGTTTTGATAATTGAGCCTTGGCACGTGATTAAAAACAATAAAAATGCTGAAATTTTGCCTGTTGAATGAAAAACTACAAAAATGAGGAATCTCTAGCAAATAGAAAGCTATACTGCGCTTTTCTTTTGTTAGTGATAGTAGTTGCATATATATATATATAATATATATCATAGTATATATATGATATATATATATAGATATAGATATATATAGTATATATAATATAATATATATATATTAGCATATATATATAGATATATATATATATATATATATATATATAAATATATATATATTATTTTATATTAGATATATATATGTGTGTGTGTGTGTGTGTGTGTGTATACATACAAATGAGAAACCCTTTACGGAACATAATTGTTGATCTTCAAACCAATTGAGGAACTGCTTTTAGTCGAATGAAAGTACTGTAAAAATAAAGCATTACTGTCGGATGGTAATTCTAAACTTAAATAGCACATCTTCGAACAAAATCGCAATCAGTTGTATAGGTACATAAGAATAGTAGCCTACAATCCCTGAAAGAAACTATCTACGGAATAGTATAATCTTATGGGAAAAAAAAACTTAATATAAAATAACCAATAACCTAAAGCTCGACAGAACATAGCTTTTCTTTGAATGACTTCATTTTAAATTATATTTAACTTTGCAGTTCTTTTGTCCACCTTTGGTCATCTTTTTCATGACAAGTCTGCTACATTTCATTCCTAACCTCTAATTCTGCTGTCATGTCATCCACTATTACTTTTCCTTTCTGTCCAAGAGTTGTACTTCGACACCGTTACCCTCGATTCTCGCATATATCGTTGTCATAGCTTCTGACGGAATAGGATTCCTTGCCAATCTTTACGAAGACACACCGTCCAAGTGGTACTCATCATCTTACCGGTAAAATGTATTTTTTTTTTTATCTCAGTTTTCACCATCCCTTAATTTTCCATGATAATGATGCAAATTCTTTCGGTTCCCTACCCTTCTTCCTGCATACCTCCGTCCACTCGATCCTGCCAAGTCCATCAGTAGCAGCAGCAGCAGCAGGTGGTATGTGAAGGATGTTCCCCGAGGCCCGATGATCTCTTCGGATCTACATGCCGGTATTGCACGCTCATCTTCACCCCCCAGCTGCTTCGTCCAGTCCCCCATCTTCACCCCCCAGCTCATTCTTCATTCCTCCATCTTCACTTTCACAGATACTCTCTCTCTCTCTCTCTACTTACGACGCTCTTCCCTCATTCAGGAAGAGGCACATGTGCACTTTTATTTACTTTTGGCACATATGTGTAATGCTCTTAGGACAAGTTGCTGAAGTTTGGCAGTTTCGTTAGTCATTTAATTACTTAAATTTTTTTTTTTTAGCGTTTTTATCATTTCTCTTTTATCTCCAGCTTCCCGTTAAGATAAAACACCCTTCAGAACTTTTTCACTGAACCTGAGCGAACGGTTTTAAACAAGATCGTATGACGGTGTGAGTAAAATGTATTTGAGAGGGGGGAGGCGGGAAGGAGGGGGGTTATCCAGGGGACGTCGTGGGCTCTGAAACTGGACGGAATGGGGGAGGGGCTAGATATAGTAAAACAGTCTCCAGGACAGAAGATGATGCTCGTCTGTCTAGAACCGGTTGGCGACGGGTCGCTCGACCGTCCATCCGTCAGCGATGGTTTCGGCGGCACATTCCAACCGTTCCAGCCAGCCATCCAGCCCCTCCCGATACTGGACCAAGGGCGCCCGTGGTCACTACCGTTGGAACTGTTGAAAAATTGACGCAAGGGTCGCAGAAAAAGGGCCAGATGACGTGAGGAGGACTGACGTCCTGAAAAGCGAGGCGGAAGAAAAAGGATATAATTTGGGGAAACTGCAGGAACCAGAAATGCGAGCGGTTGCCCTTGAAGTATTCCAGGACTTCGGTCTGCTCCTAAAAAAGGGATATTTTTATGACCCAGGACTCAAACCTTAGGGTACATAAACGTACATTCGGAAATTTAGTCCTTCTTGCACAATGACATTCCAAGTAGTACTTAACAGAAATGTATCTAGTTTCATCCTGCGTTCCTAATCCGGTTCTGAAACAAAATCCAAGTCTAAAAACTGACGAATTCCCTGACATTCTGTGATAAGAATAACCCGAGGTAACAACTCGTCCAAATCAAAGCTCCCCTTATCAAAGCTCCCCTTAACTAAATGCAAATTTTTGTTTTTCAATGCTACAACAAACGTTTTATTTATTCCTTTATGTAAAAACCTCTTTTAATTTGCAATGTACTGAAAGGGTGCCCAGAAATTTGCTGCCGATTTACCTCAAGAGATTTCTAGTAGCATCGTTGTATTTAAATTCACGTAACTTGAAAACGACACTAAACTAACAGAAAATTAATACTTAACAATAACAATAATAACAAAAACGACACGAAACTAACAGAAAATGAATACCTAACTAATAATAAACAGCAGCTGTTATAAATATTTAAAAAGTAGCCTAACGACTATCTATCTCCAGTGGAATTTCGTTCGGACTTAAATAGCATTTCCTTAAGAAAAAAACAATTAACAAATTTTACTTTAATTATTATCTATAAGACACAGATTACTCCATTATTCGTAGGATTTTTCTCGCTTTCCACTTTTTTCCACATCCAGAAACTTAATCTAATTTTATCGAGTCTGAAGCAATCACTGTTTTTCATAAAAGACAACCTCAATCGTTGGTTTTCTCTCTATCATTCTGTTCCACAGGTGCCACGGCCCCTGTGCAACAAGAACCGAGTAGATGAGGTTGAATCTTTCCAACCTTCACTTTGCTTCCAGATCTGGAAAAAACGATGAAGACCCTGAGAACTCTGGCAGACGAGCGTCCATCCAAAAGGGCCTTTGTTTCATCGGTTGGTAAAGTAGCTCATATGATTCCTGTCGCGCACAATGTGAAAATTTTTTTTTTTTCACCGGAATCGCGTAAACCCTTAGGAAATCTTAATGTACTTTAATAATATTTGAGAACAGTTAAAGCTTCAGTAAGAAAAAACTTGACGAGGCAATTCTGTGTCTGGGATGACGAACATTAATTTAATAAGGAAAATCTTAAACCAATCAAGCCCTTGGTAAAAAAAAATAAATAAATAAACCTTTCCAGTACCCCAGATGAAAGTCCTGAACGTTTTAAGTTATTAAACATTTTTTAACACATCTATCTTCGGCAAAACAAAAAGTTTACCAGGCACTCCCATATCCGGGTTGAAAGTTCTCACTACATTTCTACTGTTCGTAGAATTAAAGAAAAAAAAATTTACGAAACCTAATTCAAGGTCTTCATCGTAGCGTCGTGGGCTTGAAGATGAAATAGTCTCCTAGAATATACGCTCTTTGGAATGAGTTAAGAAGGAATCTTTTTTTTATTTTTCCCTCTTCTTTTATCTTCCCCCTTTAAACCCGAGACTGATAAGGTCAATGATAGGCCTTTTTCACCGGACGACGTTTACAAAAAGGAGCTAAGTCTCTTCTGAATTAGGCGTCAATGGTCTAAACTGCTGCCACCTCGCTATGAATGCGAAATATAATGTCATCAAGACGAACGTCAAAAAAAAATTGCAGTCTGATTGAGACGTCGCCAATGATGGTATTCAGGAGTCCGTTTTAACTTCCAGATTAAAAGAGAGAGAAAGAGAGAGAGAGAGGGAAGAAAAAAAGGTTCACTGTGCACGATCGGACATATGAAAGTCTCACGATGTAACATGGAGCGTATAACCCACTAACGGAAAATGCAAGAAGTACTGAATTCGCCTGCATGCTATGAAACAGGAAGTCACGCTAATGAAGAGTACGGGGAAAGAAATGGTGTTTATCTACGCAAGGACATACGAGGTTCTCGAAATTGAAAATAAGATAAATGCCAAGACTACAAATAGCAACCGTAGAATTTATATGTTACAAAGAAATGAAAACTTTACAGATACCTTATCAGAATAACCGCCTAGAAAAGACATAACTACACAAAAGTAAGTAAAGAATTACACTAAAAGTTCATGAAATCGATATATAATTTAAGAAATTAGTAGGCTAGTAATGGAAGTAAAATACGTACAATAGTACGTTCATGCAAGATGCCATTAAAAAAGTACAAACTCTCTAGAAATTATTTTACGGTGATTACCTACCGATTACCGTTTGAAGAGGAAACAGAAAAATTAAACACCCTATACTAGGAAAGGCAGTAGATGTTCTTGGAAAGAACAAGTTATGTTTTATTAAGACTGTCGACTGTCTACTGAAAAGGGACCCATTCACAAGTTCCGAGAACAACAAGGAATTTGATGATAAATTATTGGGCAGAAGCGAAGCAAACGTTATATCAGTACGTATATACCATTTGCCACCGCGGACAAAGCAAATCATTACGTAGTAACCAAATGATAGCACTGCCAATAATCTGTACAAATAACGACCGCCAGTCAATAGAAAAAAGTACCTTGAAGGAATAAAAACTCTTTTGTGTTTTAGCAGAGGCTGTGAACGTTAATGAATAAAAGTATAATAGTAACAGTTCTCAATCAATGTTTATACTCAATGTACGCGAAACGAAGTTCCTCGTTGGACAAGTGGTTTACGTACTCGCCTACCGATTCGATAGTCCTGAGTTCGATTCCCCACTCTACCAAAGTGGAATCGGAGGAATCTGTTTCTGGTGATTAGAAATTCACTTCTTGATATAATGTGGTTCGGATCCCACAGTTAACTGTAGGTCCCGTTGCTAGGTAACCGATTGGTTCCTAGCCACGTAACAATATTTAATCCTTCGGGCAAGCCCTAGGGGAGCTGTTAATCAGCTCAGTGGTCTGGTTAAACCAAGGTATACTTAACTTTTTACGAAAAACGAACGTAGGAGTAGGCATTTAAAAAAAACTTGAAACGATGTGGGAAATAAAATTAAATTCCCCAGGCAAGTCGATTCATAATTGTAAGGAAATACTTCTATCAAGTAACACCTCCAAAAAGTATTAATTACACTTTTGACGACCGCTAGACCAATTCATCACAACTGTGTAGACAGACATAAGGAAAAGGATGGTAAGCCATCAATATACGTAGACCCATGAATACTGACAATTCCCCGCAGACGTTTTGTTTGCTTGTTGCATTTAAGAAGGAGAAATTAATAATAATAATAATAATAATAATAATAATAATAATAATAATAATAATAATAATAATAATAATAATAATAATAATAATATAATAAATAAATAAATAAATAAATAAAAATAAATGAAACGCTTACAATTACCGGTATACATCTGGTAGTAATCTACATACAAGGGTCAAAGCTAGCCCCCGCCCCACTCCTTTTTTTTTTTTTTTTTTTTTTTTTGTTTTTTTTTTTTTTTTTTTTTTTTTTGCCCACTGTAAAATTGTAAGATTCCATGACCAAAAGGAAGTATACTGACCCAATTCTGCTTTCATTTCTTATCGTATAAAGGGGCTACGAGCCGTCTCGGCTTTATTCCAATATTCTTCAAACACAATCATCATTTGATCTCTCCATAAGTCGAATTTATACGTTTCCGAGATTCACTTTTCACGAGGTAAACCTTTAAAATATTGGGGTCCTCGTTACATATTTTGTTTAAGACCATTAATTCACTGTCAAAGATTCAAAATTTTAATCATTTTTAAGTGTCAATTATTTTATTCTAATCGGTTTTTTTGATCAATCCAAAACCTCTTCAATTGATTTTTGCTCGCTAGCCAGTCAGCCTTGATCAAAGTGCGGCTCTATAATCCGGAGGTTGTCTGCTTCTATCCGTCCTAACGAGCAACAAGAAAAATTATGGAACGACTTCCTGCGGATTTTGGAATTGATGCGCATCTGGACCCAGTCAACAGAAAGAGAACACAGTGCCGTTACTACAGAATATTTTTTTTTTTTTTTTTCAGCTAAAGGAATGTCAACCATAGATTGGAAATCTTCTAAATTTTGTTTTAACTAAAAAAATGCCAACCACAAATGGTAAACTATCTTTTACGAATTCATTTGTTAAGCAAAATTAACTATATTCTTTCCAACTTTAGAAATTTCCCTGTCACTCACTATATGAAAACAGCATAGCATTCCTCTTTCTTTCTTTTCTGTCAAAATTGACTCGACTTTTCAAGTCAGTTGGTAAATAAGTGACTGGCAGCCTGAACATAAGGGAGCTGAACATTTAACGTTACTACCATTTCTCTGATATTTCCGCCTTTCAAATTTATATGAACCCGTAGGGCGCCCTAAAGAGGATTGAGATAACTCGCGAAGCTTCAATTTAATCCGTCAATGGGTTAACTATAGTTATCTCGGAACTCTCTGCTACACAAAAGCTATCGTTAATTGCGTTTCAAATAGTCCTCCAACATCAAACTGCTAATGATATGACAAACGATACAATGTAAAATGGTTCTTTATCTTGGAGGTGAGAAAAGACAGTTTAACAAAGCCTAGTATTCGAAAAAAAAAACTATCGAATTTGGTTCTGCAATCATCAATTTTCTGAAAAATATAATCCAATATATTAAAACATTCAAATGTGAATTTATGATATTTTAAAATTAAATCTTATATGGGATGAAAATTAAAGACGTAAGGTTTTATCTGCCGAAAGAATTTTTCTGCTATCTTCAATACTTTTGGAGATATTAGCATTTGAAGAGCGGGCCGGGCCGGGCCGGGCCGGGCCGGGACGGGTCAGATCGGGTCGTGTCGGATCGGGCCGGGTCGGGTCGGGTCGGGTCGTGTCGTGTCGTGTCGTGTCGTGTCGGGCCGGGTAGGGCTGGGTCTGGCCGGGCCGCCAGAAATGAGCCCGTTTCCAGTAATGACTTCGCTAAGCTCGTAATCATATACATATGAATGTGAGGTGAAATCTCTTGTTAACTGATGGAAACTTTATATAAAAATCAGAGAATCTGTTCCTAGCTGCTACTTAATACCCTACATCTTGCAATCCACTTCATTA
Organism: Macrobrachium nipponense; assembly: GCF_015104395.2. NCBI lineage: Eukaryota > Metazoa > Arthropoda > Malacostraca > Decapoda > Palaemonidae > Macrobrachium > Macrobrachium nipponense. Next base: position 53,058,148 of record NC_061102.1, on the reverse strand, counting down.
GTTATATACATACTGCCATCTTGAACTCTTTGTAGCAAATTTCATTAAAAACTTACATCATTAACTTTTTATAAGTTGCAATCACGCAATTAAACCTCCTTGACCCCCCAGGTATAAAATCAAATAACCATCCCCCTTTTCGATACCGATTTAACCCTACAGTGGCTGGGATTTATTGGAAATTAGCGCTGACGTTCCCTTAAATGGGTTTACCAACCCAAACGAACACCTGCTATAAAAACCTGGCAGCAAAGAATTCAACGCTCTATAATACTCTGAAGTCATGCAACGCGGATCAGATCAAACCATCGTTTCGGTAGTATGCTGACGTAAGCACGTGTAGGTATGCATGAAGGTGTATTTGAGTGTGTGTGTATGTATGTATGTATATATGTATATATATTATATATATATGATATATATATATTAATATTATATATATATATATATATATATATATATATATATATAATAATATATATAATATATATATATATAATATATACATAATATATACATACATATATGCTTTACGTCAGCATACTACCGAAACGATGGTTTGAGGTCTCTGTTGTCATTGCAGTACACCCACTCCTTCTCTCTCTCTCTTCTCTCTCCTCTCTCTCTCTCTCTCTCGTCTCTCTCTCTCTCCTCTCTCTTTGTTTCTATATATATGTATGTATATATATATATATATATATATATATATATATATATATATATATATATATATAAAGAGAGAGAGAGAGAGAGAGAGTGTGTATTAAAATAACAGTGAGCTCATAACGTATCTCTTTCCCTTACATCTAATATCAGCGAATCCGTTTGCCGCTGAGAGCCTTGAAATCCGACAGAGAATGAATGAAAGAAATTGTGGTCGGACGGTCTTCGAACAAACAAACAGTGGTTATAAGACTGCAGTCAAGTGTTAATCCGAATGGTGGCTTTAGCAAAAAAATAAATAAATAAATAAATAAATAAATAAAAATAAAAAGCATAACATTTATTAATTAGTACGTTTTGCCGCAGGGTTCAAAATGCAATATATTAAATTTTATCCAGTGGTGGAAACTTCTACGAAACAAAATATACCTCATGTACCAATACAGTTTGGTTATTATCAGCTCATCGACCGCCTTACATAAATGCCCCACAAAGGATGCAAAGGCTACGATACCATTAGAAACATCAGCAAACTATTCACCTTACCTTTGAATGACAAATGCGAACACAACCAGCGCAAGAAGAGCAAACACGGAGAATCTAAGCAGTTTCATGCTTATAACTTATCTTTAAATTCATTCATATTTCAGAGCAGTTTCATCCCAACTATAACTATCTTCAAATTCATATCTCAGAGCAGTTTCATGCTAACTAGAACTATCTTCAAATTCATATTTCAGAGCAGTTTCATCCCAACTATAACTATCTTTAAATTCATATTTCAGAACAGTTTCATGCTAACTAGAACTATCTTTAAATTCATATTCCAGAGACTATATCAGATCCAGATGCCAAGAAGTACTGAAATTAAATGTTGATGGCTGTCCCTAGAAAGGTCATTCACTTCAGGTCAAATGTCCAACAATGGTTTGATGATACATACAGAAGAGCTTTACCGTGACAAACATATCTAGTAATTCAACACATGAAGACGAAATCGTTCACATGAAAATAAACACCATTTCCGTCGATTCTCGCCGTGCTGCAAATAGTATCATATGGATGAGAGAAATTAAAATAATTCCTTAAGGAGAAAACTGAAGGAATTACATCCTCATCTATCTTTGGGTCAGGCTCATCTTCATTTCCTCCACTACTAACAGATGATGATAGATTGGTTACTGGCCCTAAGGAAAAGGCTGAATCACAGCTTCATCGAGCTTTTGAAGATAAGGAATCAGCTGAGGATGTCCGTCTCCCTGATAATTGTCATGCTGAACCCATTCTTACAAAATCTGAGTCTTGCTCTAGGGATGTTAAAAGAATTCTTGATAATCTTGATAGCTAGGGTGGAAAAGATCCTGATGACTTCTTCCTTCTGTTTTTTTTTTCTTTTGAAAGGTTTCTTGTTTGTTTGTATGGTGTTTTTAAATTGCATAGAACCAGTGGTTATTCAGCAACGGGACCAACGGCTTTACGTGACTTCCGAACCACGTCTCGAGTGAACTTTTATCACCAGAAATACACATCTCTCACACCTCAATGGAATGGCCGAGAATCGAACTCGCGGCCACCGAGGTGGCAGGCCACGACCATACCGATCACCCCACTGAGGCGCTTAAAGGTTTCTTGTCTCCCAAGATTAGTCGATTCTTTAGATATTTTTTATGTCGAGGTAGTACCTTGGCAGATGAGAGCAAGCTAAGCAATAAACTACAAGCAATTTCTGTTCTCCCTGTGCTCACCAAAATTGCAAATAACTTGCTTTCTAGGCCGCTATGTTAGTGGAACCTAAAGATTTGTTTGCTGATACTCAATATACATGAAGAAAGTAGTTAGGTATACCTGCGATTATTTTCATAAACTTCATAAACTTGGAGTGGGTGGATATACTTTAGGTTTACTAAAAAAAATTCTTGACAGGTAGACAGCAACGAGTTGCTGTTAACGGGATCTTTAGCGAACCAAGACCTATTGTGTCTGGAGTTCCACAAGGCACTGTTCTTGAACCACGTTATTTTTAGTATATACAAGTGACATGGTTGTTGGCCTGGAAAACGAGATTATTCAGTGTTTGGAAAAAAACTCTCTATCGCGAGAGTATATATAATGGTCTAAGAGGTCCACAATAATAAAAAATGTTGCAAATCCGTGTATAATTTAAAAACCCTTTAGAAAGCTTTCGAACCCTTTCCTAGGTTCATCTTCAGATTTGGACTGAAGATGAACGCAAGGAAGGGTGCGAAAGCTTTCTAAAGAGTTTTTAAATTATACACGAGTTCTCAACATTTTTTATTATTGTGGACCTCTTAGAACATTATTCAGTATGCCAATGATGCAACACTTGAGGGTGTGGTAAAGCCCCCAATTATGAGCAAGTTGTCCTTAGTCTTAATCGTCATAAGGAGCGGATTACTTAATGTTGTGGTCGGCGGGGCATGGGGCTCAACTCCAGTAAAGAAACAACAATTGTTGGTTAGCAGAACTCGTACAGAATTTCACCTTGCAATTTTAATTCATTTTTATCTACTTCCCAATTTTTTCTTTACTAAGTGAGACCTTTTCTTTATTACCCTTTACCTCCTCTTACTTGTTCTTCTTAATGAACACCAATTTTTTAGGAGCCTGAATTTCAAGTGGACTTGTTCCATATGAATAGGGTTCATCTTCTAAACAACAACAACAACAACAACAATAATAATAATAATAATTAATAATAATATAATAATAATAATAAAATAATAATAATAATAATAATAATAATAATAATAATAATAATAATAATAATTTAAACTTATTCTATAAACACTGTCTTTCGGAAATGCATAAAACTATTTTGCACGCATTTTTTATAGCCTTCTAAGCTTGATGAATTCTGATAAACGAGAGCGTAAATCATAATTAAATGCAAATCTCTGGGAATAGAAAACGAGTTCATTCCTTTATAAAGCAAGTTTTTTCCCTCTGCAAAAAGATCATTACATATGAACCCTTTACTACGACCGACCGAGGGAGGGTCTGCCATCGAATCTACCAGGTGGTCCTTCCGCCACAAGAACACTGGTTGTAGAGAACTAGTGATCGACATCAATATACAAAAATACGGTTATGCCTACAATCTGACTTCCTCGCAATTACAACATATAAATATGCACAAGAGAAAGATTAAAATGAATCAACTTTTCAGATAAGCCATGAATATTATGAAAACTTTCATTTCTTAATCTGTGTGGCCGTTTTAGGGAGAACATCGCTCGCTTGTCAATACTATTTGACACTTTCATTCTACCAGAACTTGGAGTCTTGCATAGTTAGCTGATCTCTTCAGAAATTCGCCTTTACAAAACTTGTACGTTAGAAAAGTAAAATAATTGGATGCTCTTTTCATTGTACAAAAGAATTACACCCAGCTGACAGAAGCTCATGACTGGAAAAAGAAATGTTCCTACCACAAGGCACCAATTATTCCGTTATAAAAAAATGCCTAAGAGAAAAAGATAAAGAACCTCGATCTCAAACCAAGGCCGTTAGATTTTAAGAGGAAAATAGTCTGCATCCGGAAGGGAGGAAAACATTGAAAAAGTTGGCCCATGCTGAGAAAGAAGCTCTAAAGATGATCTTCTAATTTACGGAGGGTTAATTTTATAAGTGAAAGAGCAGGTAGTCAACAAATATGTTCCACGGACAGGAGCAAGATGGAGCAGGAGCTTACAAGGGGGCAGTTTATGAGACGAGAATAGGAAGCCAAGGGATCTTTGCACTCGAAAACACCACCAGGTATCCTTATTGCAATATCTATTCTCTGCGCATTTAAAAGAAATATAAGTAAACATTATATATTAGGCAGCAGAGAATTGAATCACATGATAAAAAGGGCTGGTTGTTTGTGTGCTTATTCATTTATGACCGAAATATTTAGCTCAATTCACTCACCCGAGTCTGCACATGAGTACGAGTAACCATTATTCATTAAAACTTCACTTTGCGTTCTTGAAATAACTCAAAACCATTCAATAACATGATAGCCATCTCTACAGTCTTGAGAAATTGCTAACTTCTCCCAATAAAAAATAAAATATGGTCTGAATTACATTTAGTATTCAAACCGTCTTTGCTAACTTCTCCGTAAAAGAAAAAAAAAAATAAATGGATTGAATTACATTTAGTATTCAAACCGTCTTTGCTAACTTCTCCGAGTTAAAAAAAAAAAAAAAGTATGGTCTGAATTACATTTAGTATCAAAACCGTCTTTGATAACTTCTCAGAGTAAAAAAAAAGAAAAACAAATTATGGTCTGAATTACATTTAGTATTCAAACCGTCTTTGCTAACTTCTCCGAGTAAAAAAAAAAAAAAAAAAAAACAAGTATGGTCTGAACTACATTATTATTCAAACCTCTATAGCAGTAGATGCCACAAGATGAATTTAAAAATAAATAAAAGAATCGGTGGTTAAGGAACAATGTCACTGTATACTTTATCTGCAGTCAAGATACTCATTCTTCTCCTTGGATACATCACTGTTTTATTGCTGTTAGACCATTTGATTTCTTCTATCGGAATAGAATATAAAGTTTAGGTCAAAGCCAAACACTAGGACCTATGAGGTCATTCAGAGTTGGAAAGGAAATTGCATGTAGGTTTGAAAAGGTGTAACAGAAGGAGGCACTCGCAGTTATATTATGAAATAATTGTTAGGAGACGGTGTTTGGATAGCAAGATGGAAGAAAAATATGAATGGAGGTACAGTAAAAGGAATGAAAGGGGATGCATCTAGGGGCCGAAGGGACGCTGCAAAGAACGTTTAGTAATGCCAACAGTGCACCCCGCGAAGTGTACTGATTGATTTCTACCGTTACTTCTGCTCTTTCCAAAAGTTTCCTTGGATTTCAGAGTATTACCTAACAACATCTTTCTCTTACTTGCCTTACAAGTCTGTAAATAAAACGTCACAAACAGCACTAGGAGTTGACTACGCCATAGGAAGACAAAGGAAGCCCTGAAGAATTTAACTACGAAATTTTCACTCGGAAAGTAACAGAAGAGGAATTGAAGGAGCTTTAAATAGCAACAGAAGTGTTGAACAGTTAAGATTAGGGCCAACTTGAGAATAATGAGAATTGTTGACGCAGAGTTAAGACAAATTTTCTTATTCATCTCATGTTAATCTGAAAGATGGAAGCAAGTTGAAAGTCAATGTCTCGTTCATATTTTCAAAGACATCGCAATCATATTTCCTATCTTTATTTAGTTTCTAAACTCTTTGTCAATTCGAGTATTATCTGGTTTTATTTCCGTATGGTCGTTTATACTAAAAACAGAATTATATAATTTAGATACATGACTGCCACGTTGCTTCAAACCAATTATCCTCTTTTTCAATCATTATTAACACATTTAGTAAGATCACAGCATATTTAGCTTGTTTTCTTCTACGAATTATACCAATTTCTCCAAACCGATATTCCCTAAAAGACGTTAGCAATTACAATAAATGACTATGTTATGCTAGACAAGCGGTTTTTTTTTTTGTGTGGGGGGGGGGGGGGGGGGGGGCGTTATTATTTCATACAACGAGGCTAGGAAACATTGAGAAACAAAAAGACCTACATAAGACAGTTAAAACTGTATGCAGGAGTAAGGTCTTGCTTTTGATTCTGTCGTTTGAAGTTCAGCCCTCCGGAAGAATCCTGCAATGATGAGTGGCCTAAACTCGTCATAGCCAAAGGAGAGTGAGTCAAAAACTTCCATGCAATGATCTATTGCAACTATTTTATATGATTCCCTGTAACATGAATATAGAAATAAATATATATATATATATATATATATATATATATATATATATATATATATGTACATATATATATATACATATACATATATATATATATATATATATATATATATATATCTATATATATATATATATATATATATATATATATATATATATATATATATATATATATATATATATATATATATATATATATATATATATATATCGAGCTACAATGTCCTTTAATATCTAATTCGCTCTACCTCGGAATTAATATATTTTCATATATGCTTAACCGAAGGGGAATTTTTTCTCGATAATAGATTTGCCTGGACCAGGGCGCGAACCTATGGATCCTTTCAAACCCAGGAACGTCAGTGAAGCTTTTCCTACTACACCACCGCGGTGGTGTAGTAGGAAAAGCTTCACTGACGTTCCTGGGTTTGAAAGGATCCATAGGTTCGCGCCCTGGTCCAGGCAAATCTATTATCGAGAAAAAATTCCCCTTCGGTTAAGCATATATGAAAATATATTAATTCCGAGGTAGAGCGAATTAGATATTAAAGGACATTGTAGCTCGATATATGTATATGAATCACGGAAATGTGATATGACTTATATATATTATAATATATATATATATATATATATATATATATATATATATAACTATATATATATATATCATATATATACATATACATACATACATATATATATATATATAATATATATATATATATATATATATATATATACATGCTAGGACCTTTCCCTGGCTTTATATCACAAATCTGCACTAATCTCCAGCCTCCTTTCTCACAGTTCTCATCTACTATGAGATTCAGAGCCGGTGTCCCGGTATTTTTCCGGAATAAAATTTGATCAACGTACCTGACAAAGATGACACTTTGTCACAGGGTATCTTACGTCCCTACCTAATTTTCTATTGTATTCTGTATTACGAAAGTTGCATAATTCTGGTAATTATAAGAGTAACACCGACTTCTTGTAGACATCGCCAGCAAACTCTGAGGAATGTCTTTATAAGATATAATGACGTAACTTATGACGTCATTAACTTGCCTCCTCCTCGATAGATAATTGGCTATTCGTGAAAAAGTCTCTACCTCTGGCAACAATGAAATACAACCAATACTCCTTGTTTACACTTTGTAGTAGTAATGGTAGTAGTAGTAGTATTTAGGATTTATTCCAAGAGGTCGAGTGCTAGAGTCCTTGAAGAAAAGGGTTTCCACACGTAATTACTTTTTTTCACTATATCTCCTTTGAAAAATTATACAATTAAAAATCAATTAACAGTGAAGAAAACTTTGGCATTCGTCGTAACTACTTTGATATTTTTCCTAATATGACAGTAACGATCATTTTGATAGGAAATTTCATATGATTAGATTGTAGTATAAAATTTAGACATCAAGCTAAGTACTGGGACAGGAAAGGTCATTCAGTGACGTATCAACCCATGGCATTTTTTTTTCTTTTTTGGCAAAGCAATTTCTAATGTTGTTCTGCAAGTTATATTTTACCAAGAAATCAACAACTATTGCTTTATAGGGCATATATAATTATCTTTCTGCACCTTATGGAAGTCAGCAAATGACGAAAACTTGGTAGCCTTGGATGTCCGGGTGTAATCCTTACCCCCCCCAAAAAAGGGCCCTATTATTCATTATCTGTTCAAGTAGAATTACACTGTCCTGTAACCACGGGGACATTGATGTTTGTTTGTATGGTGTTTTTACGTTGCATGGAACCAGTGGTTATTCAGCAACGGGACCAACGGCTTTACGTGACTTCCGAACCACGCCGAGAGTGAACTTCTATCACCAGAAGCACACATCTCTCACTCCTCAATGGAATGGCCGAGAATCGAGCCCGCGACCACCGAGGTGAGAAGCAAACACCAAACCAACCACGCCACTGAGGCGCACGGGGACATTGACTTATCATAGCTGCCATTCTTGAAGCCTTGATAAGGTACGAATATACATTCAAAATTTCAGAGACAGCTGTTTGTCGTCATCACCTTGTGGAAGGAGTCATGACGTCATATGTTTACGTCACCTATAACTTTGAACCCATACATTAGAGCGTTCCCCCACTGGTTTCGGCTGCTTTATTTTACTCTTATGAATATATTTTCTTCTGATGTAAGTAATAAAGAATGCTGCCGAAAATTAGGTAGGGATGTAAAGTATACTATGGCTAAGTAATATCTTTGTCAACCGCATAGAAAAAAAGTTATTCCACAAAAACACCGGGACAAAGGTTTTGAATCTCATAGTAAGTATCTCTTTACCCCATAGGGTTCCAGTTGACACTAACATGTATAATTCTCACGGAATGGTGCAAAGGATACGTTCAAGCTACCCCCTCCCTCCATTCATCATTATCTCATATTCTTATGGAATTTCCGTATGGGGTTATTTCTTACTTCAACAAGCATCTGATCATTAATATCTTTCTTAAAGCTTTATTTCCAAACTGACTAGATCTATTAACATATAACAATGCCGATCCAGCTAGACATTTGTATAATCTTCCTTCCGTCCGCAATTTCAGTTTATTTTAATTCCATGTCTAATTTAGCCTGCCCATTGTTTGATCTTTCACCAATTCTAACTCAAAAGACCATGTGCAGCATATCACTGTTTCTTAAAATCTTGAAAGCCTCCTCCCCATTAATCCTTTCAAAATTTTCAGGCCTCTTCAACCCCATTAATCCTTTCAAAATTTTCAGGCCTCTTCAACCCCATTAATCCTTTCAAAATTTTCAGGCCTCTTCAACCCCATTAATCCTTTCAAAATTTTCAGGCTTCTTCAACCCCATTAATCCTTTCATAATGTGTGCACAGTTTGCTCTCGTTACTTGTTTTGCTTAGATCAGAGTCCCAGATCTCTCATAATATGACTCAGCAATCTATTAGGCAGCTTTGCAAACCTTGTGGTATTTTATTGATTAAAACCGCATTAGCTTCTTTCCCTAAATCTGTTAAGTGTCTTTACTCCAATCTTAACCTTCTCTTCAATCTCCAGCTCCCTTATCTTTTTTAAATAAAATCAAATAAGAGGGGAAAATACATTATACGAACTTAAACTTTATATGTAATTCGTTCATGAATAATTTCAGTTATCCTTACATATCTAAAGGGACTGCCATAGTGACGCTTAGATATTTTATTAATACCTATACCCCTTAGTATCGACATCTTGAATTCAATTTACTCTGGGATTCAATTTACCTTGGGATTAACTTAATACACAGGCACACACACACACACACACACAAAACGCATCTGCTCTGGCCATGAATCAAACCTACGCATTTTAGGTATGTACCCTAACCAGGACAAATGCACCTACCACATCTAATTCCCTTTGGGTGTGAATCATTTCCCAACGTAAAGTGAATTCAATATCAAGAGTTATTTATGGCTTAATATCCGAGTGTATAGAAAAGTTAAATTGAATTTGTGACAAAACCATAATCACAGTCATGCCACTGTAACTATACATACATACATACACACACACATTAAATTACAAAAGTCGCTTCATATCCAATGCACGCAACTTCGGGAATATCCACAGAGGGGAAATATAAGTGATAAGTGGATTGGTACTGAAGCGTCTCGAACCCAGGACACAGTACCTTCCAACGACTCAGTGGTTTGACCGTCGACTACACTTCAGCGCCAATCCTTTACCACTTATAATTCCCCTCCGGTGATAATTCCCCTTTGGGGATACTCCCGAAGTAGCATGAATTGGATTGGATACTAAACGGCATTATTAACTTAATGATTGTATATAAATTACGCAATTATATATATATATATATATCTATATATATATATATATATATCTATATATCTATATATATATATATATATAGATATATATATAGATATATATATATATATATATATATATATATATATATATATATATTATATATATAGTGTGTGTTTGTGTGTGTTTTGTATAAAACCAGGAAATGCTTTGTAAATTTTGTAGTTTATTGGTTAATGTATAATGATTGCATTCTGTCTCTTGCGGATACTTTCATAAATAAGTAAATATATATATATATATATATATATATATATGTGTGTGTGTGTGTGTGTGTGTGTGTGTGTGTGTGTGTGTGCATTTATATACATAGTATATACACACACACACATATATGTATATTTGTGTCACAAACTGTCCATACATTCGAAAGAACCTGAACCCAAAGGGAATTATAACTGATATGCACATGGCAGTCACAGTGCTTAAGCCAAGGTTCGAATCCCGGTCGGGATTTGAACCGTAGACTTTGGTTTAGATACAACGATACACATAACCCTCGCATTTAATGTCACTCTATATCGTTGTTTCTAAAGGAACAAATGCCATGGCTTAAATTCTGGCTTGCTAAAAAGCACTTGTCAATCATAATTCCCTTTGTGTATAACTTATTCCCAAGGTATGGTGATGGCTTAATATATGCGAATATGTAGTCATTAATCGATTATCAAGAAAAGTTCATACGCATGTGTATATACATATATAATGTTTATATAGACATATATGTAAATAAGTAAAATGTGTATATACGTGTATATATATATATATATATATATATATATATATATATATATATATATATATTTAAATTTCTTATTTATGAAAGTATCCACAAGAGACAGAATGCAATCATTATACATTAACCAATAAACTACAAAATTTACAAAGCATTTCCTGGTTTTATACAAACACACACATATATATATAATATATATATATATATATATATATATATATATATATATATATAGTATAATATATATATATATATATATTACATACATACGTACACATATATGTAGTATGTTATGTGGTGTGTTTGTATAGTGCTTACGTGTGCAAACATGCACATAATATGTGTATGTAGTATATATATATATATATATATATATATATATATCTAATATATATAATATATAGATATGCGCGTGTATGTTTGTGAATATGTATCTGGAGTAATAAGCATGTGCCATAGGCGTTTCCCGGCACTACAGCCGGTCTAGAACAGACGAATGACAATGGGATAAAAACCTTAGGGTGAGAACAATAAAGCTAAGCTAAGCGCCAAGAAAAGGATTAAGAATGAAACAGACAGATTCATTACAAACTGAAATGGAATCAAGAGAAGATATACTACGTGAACAACTAGTCATTTCTCTCAATTATTCAAAATGACGGCCGGAGGTCATATTTTCCACCTGGTAATTTTGAGTTTCTTTTTCAATTGAACCTCTACCATTTTTAGGTCCCTTTAAAACCTCAATTGTTCTCATAGCCATACAGTTTTACAGTTACTGTAAATTTATCTCCTGTTAGCATAGCGACGGCTTGTCTCTCCAAAACGAGACTGCCCATAGAATCAAACAGGTTTTACAGAATCTTTATATATGAACGGAATAATGTTTTATTTCCCATAAGTCTATTTTAGCTAAAAATAACATTCTCGATTTCAAACATCATACGTTTATCTCTTATAAGAAAGAGGTTGCTTTAAGAAACGCCTCTCTCTCTCTCTCTCTCTCTCTCTCTAAGTTCTTTTTATCCCAGATGTAGCAGCGATATAGCGGACCGAGCGGACACTGATGACGGGGAACCGAAGCGCTTGGGGCCGTAGTTGGTCCCTCCCTCGTCCGCTACTGCACGTTCTCCACGCCCACAATCCGCCCACGTTGTCCATGATGCCCGCACCCACGCTAGCCATACCGACCACGGGCGCTACTGTATTGTACCGACGCCAGTCATAACCCATACATGATCGTCTCCGTTAATTCGTTGGTATTTGAGTCTCTTCGTGATAGCCATAAAGGAGATGAACTGCGCATATCGAAAAACACTGAGTTGTTTTTTATAATTCATTATTCATTTTTGTTTCGTTTTCAAATTCATTATTTCCAAACCTTTACTTTTATGTTTCCAAACCTTTACTTTTATGTTACTACAGAAAACCAGCGCTATTAATAAAATGGGAAAGCCAAGCGTGGCTCGATTAGACCACGTATGGTCAATTATTATCTAATCGGTGGAAAACAATCTTCTATGAAATATCTTATACGTGGAAGAAAACAAATCGATTACGGACGGACGGATACGAGCAAACGATATACAGGAGTCCTTTTCTTCTATTTTTACATGAGGTTTTTCACATATTTGGTTACATTCACCGGATTGTGATACTGAAGCATAATGTTAAAAACAGTGTTAAAAGCAGTCTCGCAAGAAAACAGAGTAAATAAATATATGGAAAAAAACCTAAGATAGATTAAAAGTACCACTAACAATTTAGCCGAATAATAATAACAACAACAATAATAATAATAATAATAATAATAATTAAAAAATCCTCATAGTAGCACGAGTCTTCAAATGGATAAGCAAATCCACAGTTATGTAAATGTACATATATTTAAATTAAAAAACAGCTTTTTTTAAATCTAAATATATGTACATTTACATAACTGTGGATTTGCTTATCCAATAATAATAATAATAATAATAATAATAATAATAATAATAATAATCAATAATAATAATAACCAAACACTATCCTGTATGAGTAACATTTGTTAAGTGATGCTATATGATGTGAAATGTTAGATTAAGCTTCTCAAGGACGCTTTATTAAACATCCATAATGAAGTAGCGAGGAGAATTTGCAAATAGAAGAGAGAGAGAGAGAGAGAGAGAGAGAGAGAGAGAGAGAGAGAGAGAGAGAGAGAGAGAGAGAGAGAGAGAGAGAGAATTTGTAACCTGAATTCATAATTATGAGTGAAAAAATTGGGATAAACACGCCTAATGAAAATAACCTTTGATGCCGATTCATTCACTCGAGCCAGGTTCAGCTCAGCAGCAAAAAAAAGAAAGAAAAAAAAAAACACGCACACACACTTTGGTGTCGTACCGGCAGTGCCAGTAAACGACACTTAAAACAAATCAAACTTCGAGGTGAAAGAGAAATAGACAAACAGACTGAAGCAACGATATGATGATTCTGTGACTGAAAAGAGACATGAAAAGTTGGGGGCACCTTCACAGAACTCTCGGGATGAAATCGTCCTCCGAGGGCATCAGGAGAGCTGGAAGCAACTCGGGAGAAACAACGGGGTAGTCATACCCATCAGAGTCGTTATGAGCCACCTGCCCCGGCGCCCCTTTTTGACCGGTAGTAAGCTGATTCCCCACTGTAAATATAGCATTGCATACGGAGGGCAGCCTTAACCCTCTCTCATTATGCAGCCCACGTCACGATCGACATCGCCGGCGGTCATCGCCTATGGTTTTGCACGTTTTCACCCCAAACTACCCTCAGGTACCCCAGAGTCAGTCAGCAGTCTGCCACCCAAGCTGTGGCAGACCCTCGGGCTGCGCTATCATGTGTATACGAAGGCACGCTCATATAAATTGACACACATATGAGTACCCACACGTACACAAAGTCACCCGCAGTGTGCACAAACAAGCAGCGGCGACGGCTGTCAACCCATGCATAATGACACGCCTTCTTATCGTGCACGACTACTTACACAACACAAATGTAGTACATGCATACACACATACTCATACATACGAAAGAACACACGAATGCAAAACAGAATGATTTTACCTAAATCTACCATCAAACACTTACACAATCGTTTGCATAAAAACATGGAATATACGCAAATAGCAGTGTCGAAACCACACCTAAGGCAGAGTTGAAAATCACGCAATCGTGTCTTCAGCCACATACACTTACACGCATATGCATACACACAAGAAGCATACACGTTCGTCCATGTCGGAAAAAAAATGTCATGAGGTCAACTTTGGATCTCATATACCTCGGGAATTTCAGCTTCGATGATTCACTGCACAAAACCCCCCTAATACTACCACGATGCGCAACTCATTCATTCATGTAAGCATTATTTATTGTGAATTCTACGTTTCCAGTAATCATTCATGAAGGCTAATGGTGTAACAAATTCTTGCAACAGGTTTCGAATGAAATATACATTCCTTATATATGCTGAGCGCTAAACAGGCGCCGCCTGCAAGATGTAAACAGTTACTATGCGGCAATAGAAGCCTTTCAAATTACAACTACGTTTCTCAGCACGCCCTGGAATTCAAAACGACGAACAGAATGGAGAGCAAATAGAGAGTAAATGATCACACGTTATATAACTCGCATGTAGTCTTTCTTCTGGCCCAGGTATAAGGGTGTACGGCCTTTATACTTTTATTTTTCTTTTTACTTCATAAATCTTTTGTCATGCTAAATATACAATTAGTCATAATCAGCATGTTTTTTCTTACAGTTATCAGGACCGTACTATTACATGGGGCAGAAACTTGGGCACTTAAAGAGGAGGCACTGTTGGCAAGAACCTAGATGAGGACGGTAAGATGGATTGCTGGAATATCACTACTGGAAAGGAGAGAGAGTGAAGATATTAGAAGAAGAATGTGTGGTATATGTAATGTATAGGACAAGGCTAGGAAATAGGGAACCTCTTCTGCGATACTATATAGGGTCATGTAATAAAAAAAGGAGTTGGAACCAACCAATAGAGTCAAGAACATGCCAATGATGGGGAGAAGGAGTATGGGACGTCGACGGATCAGATGGATGGGTGTGATGAGGAGGGATATGGGTGAGGTGTTGGACTGGGGGAAGAAGATGCAAGGAATAGAAATAGGTGGAGAAAGTTGACTCGAGCGGCCGACCCTGCTCTAGAGTGGGCTTAATATGGTCGAAAGAAGAAGCGTGTCATTTCTTCTAGAGTCATCAAATTAGATTAACTGTAGAGGTATAATTCAGCTATCGGGGTCTTATTCCTTAATAGCGACTCCAACAAGTAGTTCAATCTTAGAAAATGACATCCAAGAAATATCAGTCCTAGATAACGATGACCCCCTAGTCTTGTTTGGGGGGGGCACTATCTAGGACCCGTCGGGATCTTTCCTAAATAGTGACCCCCAAGTAGTCCAATTTTAGATAATGGTCCCCTCCCCCCGCCCCCAGCCGTGTTGGGGGTCACTATTTAGGAAAAGTCCAGCTATTGTAATTCGCTAGGCAAATGAAAGTCGGCCGGAATGCTGCTGTGGCTTCCTGGCTGTATTTACTGAAACAAGTTATCTGATCGACAGCATTATGCCACAGATCAGAGGCAACAGGAAAAATAAAGGGATATCTAATAATACAAATCAGCAGATCTGCATAAATGTCTTCTTTGATACTTCAATACTCTTTAGCAGTGCGAAATAATGCAAATTTAATAATATAATTCTGCAGTTCTATATAAATAGGTTTTATTTTATGCTTCAACATCTCTAGCAGCGCGAAACAACGCAATGTTAAAAAGAATAATCTTGCGCCGGTGGCTGCCATGAAATCATGTCTTCAGGAAATGTAACTTATATGTGTATGCAGGCAGTCGCAAAACCCACTAATGCCAATTGCCTTAATTCATGTGCTCGGCAAAGCTTCCTAACCTCAAGTAGTAAAGGTCAACAACCGACAAATCAACTGACACCTTTGACCACTTACTGACTGATGGGCAGCTCAGTAAATCAGCATAGCCAAAGTGCAACTACTGAAGAATTAATTACAGTATAAATCAGCATAGTCCAAGTGCAACAACTGAAGGATTAATCACAGTATTGTGTCAAGTACGAAATACCAGACTGTAACTGTGATTTCATTCCACTGAGAAATCAATTCTGGCACTATCACAAGTTGAAGTCTCGTCCAGCTGATGAACAACTTTAGTTGCATGTTCCACGTAAACTGGTCTGTCATGATCAACATACCTTGTTCAGCATATACGAGTACCATGATCAACATACCTTGTTCAGCATATACGAGTACCATGATCAACATACCTTGTTCAGCATATACGAGTACCATGATCAACATACCTTGTTCAGCATATACGAGTACTAAGGAATATAATTGTTCCAAACTTAACAACTTAATGTTGCTTAAAATTGCTACGAAGCAAAAACACCCTGCAGATTTACCAAGAGACAATACAATAAAGCATTTGATGAGCAGAGCTGAATGCCACATACATCAAATTTTCACCTATTACTGACAGTTCGTCCGTAAGCTTTTATATAATTACACCCTAAATGTACATACCTGCTTGTTGACAGCCCAAATATACCCTGCGCTTTTATGACTTGAACGATATGGTCCCTAGAAAGGTGCTAAAAAGGAGAAAATTCTTGTTCCATTACACATTAAACTACTGCAATAATAATCACTGCATCTAATATTTTAAACTCTGCCAGCGTGTACTGCGAGCCTGTTATATGTGCTCAGACAAATTTATAAAACTATAATCTCAAGTAAATATACAAGAAAAATACATGACAACGCAAACGCAAAATCAATTAAAATTAATGAAAGCTAAAAAAAGTTGACTCAAGTAAAATAGGCCCCTTATCTCTTAGTTTTCGTTAATCGCCATATATTGATTGAGTCATTGCTATGCCATGATATTAAGAAAAAAAACGTTAAAATACATTAAGAATATGCGGTAAAGTAAAAAAAAAAAAAAAAAAAAACATACGTTTGCCAAAGAATCCTGAAGATAATTTCATAGTGTTGTTTACATGCGATCAGCTGATCTAAACATAAAATTACAAGGAATTAGGGTACAAGAAAGGCTTGTTATCTTTCATTTGGTATGGTTATTAGCTGGCGAAAGGGAACTTAAGTACATGATCTAGCCAAGCTTAGGCTATGTGCACTCAGCTCAAGTTCGACCTGAGGCAAAGTTCCCCCCCCTGCCGCCAACCCTCTAAAATCAAAGTCATGCAGATTTTATTTCTAAAGCATTTATAATATACACTCAGTTAACCAGGAATTCTATTTCCGAACTAACCGAGTACTGGGACCTTCCCTCAAAAGAAAAGCGGGACGCCATGTCTTAACAATTAACCATTGAATCTACTTGAAAATAATCTCATATTATGTTTCCCACACCCAAATCACGCGAGGGGAATCTTTGAACTAATCTACCCTAACCCAACCTAACCTAGAGGCAGGGCAAAGTAACCGGGGCTGCTGGAAATTTGCAACCCAGACAATCTGTCAATCGGCATATGGGTCTGGCTCTACTTATGAGTGTCTTCACTCCTACTTCTAACTGTCATGCCATTTCGTCTATTTTGCATTTATTTTCCAAGTACTATTCATTCATGCAGATATTTGTATTTAAGCATATTTATCTACATATTCCATTAGTATTAGTCTTTATTTCTTATGGCTCATTTTTTCCTCTTTTTTTTTTTTCTTTTTTTTTTCTTTTTGAGTACTGTTTTCGAAGGAAGCTTACTTCAGGTGAGCCTTCCAGGTTTGCTCTATAAAAAAAAGCTGTATGCATATAAATAGTTTAATGTTAATAATAATGCTGAAAACTTACTGTAACATGCAATTTGGATAGATGTGTCAAGTGTTCATAGAAACCATGCGCGCATTACGCTATAGCTCCAAACGAACCTGAGCTGTTACATAAGGCTCCGACTGCTATAGGCAGTCAGTCCATCAAAGCAGTTTCTTTATTACAGAATTCTTAAAATAAAGCCACAATGACTCAAGCCGTATTTCAAATTTCCGAATCATGACTAATTCGCACTGCAAACGTCCATCCATACATCCAATTTGGGAATAAACCGTTATTGGTGACAATCAATGGGTTAACTCAAAATACTTGGCGTAGATTTAATCGACATGTATTGAGCCAAACCTCCGCATCTATCAGTGACAAACAGTAGGTAGCTTCCACGATTTGTGCTCTGTCTCCCTCCCTATCTGCCAAAGAAATAGCGGCAATGATCGCCCATTGGAAAGTAAAGCAGGCTGCCAATGGCGACTCATTATCTAACGGGGCTGTGACACACCTTTCGACGTTAAAACACCAGCTACTGTTTGCTGCTTAATTGTCT
Organism: Macrobrachium nipponense; assembly: GCF_015104395.2. Taxonomy (NCBI): domain Eukaryota; kingdom Metazoa; phylum Arthropoda; class Malacostraca; order Decapoda; family Palaemonidae; genus Macrobrachium; species Macrobrachium nipponense. Next base: position 53,039,674 of record NC_061102.1, on the reverse strand, counting down.
TATCTAAGTTGATCACCGCCTTCCCTTCCTCCCCCTTTTTTTCCTCACCTCCCGGAACCCCCTCCCCATACCTCCACACTCAAGGAGGACCTCCTCCTCCTCCTCCTCCTCCTCCTCCTCCTCCTATAGGTTGAAAGCCTTTGCATAAAGTAGCCGCTCACACCCATCGCTTACAGAAACCGACCTCAGCCTTCAGGCAGACCTAAGGAACAGGGCTGCGAGGTAGGCGTGTGGAAGGGATCTCGTGGGGCGGGGTTGGAGGCGCCCCTGGTGATCATGACTTGGGCGTCCCTCTCGTCCTCCCGTAGGGCGTCAGGGGCATGCCCCCCCCCCACCCCCCCCACCTCCTCCCACTTCTCTTCCTCGGACTGCCTCTCCATCAGCTTCGCCTGCGGCCCACCGGGAGCACAAGGTCAAGAGAAAGTCCCTGGGTGAGGAGGAAGAAATGGGAGGAGGAGGAGGAGGGAAATGGGAAGAGGAGGAGGAGGAGGAGGAGGGGAGTAGGAGGTGGAGGAAGACCAGGAGGAGGAGGCACTAAGGGCTCTCGTCGACGACGCCTCCCGCACGATTCTCCCGCAGGTTAGGAAAGTCAAGTCTCTCTCTCTCTCTCTCTCTCTCTCTCTCTCTCTCTCTCTCTCTCTCTCATATTTAAAAAAAAAATCATGACGATTGCACAGACAACATTAATTCACATTCATTTAAAAAATAATCGTGATATTCCCAGAGAGAGAGAGAGAGAGAGAGAGAGAGAGAGAGAGAGAGAGCAGGGAGAAGAGAGGAGAGAGCAGAGAGAAGCGAGCAGAGAGAGAGAGAGAGAGAGAGAGAGCACTATCTTTGCGCAACTGTAAAAAGTCCAAGTATTAAGGAGAGAGTCAAAGATATAACTGAAAATGGTTGGTCCTTTTTACAGAAGGCCGAAACTCATGGTCAGAATCACAGACTGAAATCCAGCAGACTCCCCTTAGCGTTAATTAGCAGAGAGAAGTAGCGGAGGAGATACTCAGAGCCCTAAGGCAGTGCCCTGCAACGGGCGCTTTATATTTCTAATAAGAAATTTTTCTTCGGTAAGTCATTAACACCTGTCCTTTCCTCTACAAATTTATCGAATGTATTGATCATTTTTCTTTTATATATGAATTTTATTCATTCCTAAGAAATCAGCTCTGTCAGCATTTTTCTACATGTTGATTAATTCATTTCCAAAAAAACACGGATCTCAATTGGTTCACTCGCAGCTTCCAACCTCCTCTCTCGATATCACTTCATCCATTAGATTTTGGCTGGCATAAATCCAGGCCCCTCTTACCTCATCTTCCTTACATAAAATGGTCTCGAGTACCTACATAAAACTAACAAAGTAAGGTCAACTTCAAACGTTCTTTAGTAATTAATGGACGTTCAACCGTAATTGTCTCCCTCATCAATCATGCCTGGTGCAAACCACCCTCTCTCTCTCTCTCTCTCTCTCTCTCTCTCTCTCTCTCTCTCTCTCTGTGGTCTAATATCCCCTGAAGGCTCGGCGCGGCTCTCAACACATCCGGCAATTAGGGTCAGGTCGTGTCAAACAGAGGTACTGGACTACTGAAGGAGGTAATCTTGGAAGAGCAGCCGGAGGATCGTGTCCTCGGGATAGCTCGCACATCTGGCGATCCCGAAGGGATTAACGGCCAGAAATATTTTGGGGGGTCTTTGGGAACAATAACGACAGGAACCCTTGAAAGACAAAGCTGTAGTTACTCCCACATAATTTTCAACCCATCTAAGACCAACCCTACAATACATACATCCCTCCCTCCCTCACTGACTAATTCAATCTCTCGAAGAATTGTGATTCAAACTCTCTATGAAAACAGAAAAACTATCGGCACAAATTTAGGTCTGTGCGACAGAACAGTTTGCTAAACGCCTCTTTAATATGAGCTTAATAGAGGCATGCAATTATAAACTTAAGACTCCTAGATTTCTTAATATACACTATACTATAGTAGATTCACATCAACCGTGCATCCGATGTCTAGGCTAGTTCCTCACGACGCTCCTGAGTGGCTGTTGATAAGCCAATCACACGACTGGAAACGGTTAGTCTCTCGAGCGAGTTCACATAGACAGGATGTATGTTCCACTTTTCCTGAGGGATACGTCTTTCAGGAGAGGTGGAACATACAGCCTGCCTATGTGGACTCTATCGAGAGACAGAGTTTCCAGCCGTGTGATTGGCTTATCTACAGCCAATCAGGAGCGTCGTAAGGGACTGGCCTAGACGTCAAATGCACGGTTGATGCGAATCTATTAGTACGCTTTCCCTCTATGTCATAAAGTCTATATAACGTAATTACTTGGTGCGTGTAAAGACAGCTGGCGGAAACTGAACGCCATCTTTCGACTCGGCGTCGTCCAGCACGGGCCCCGCTAATCATCACCGGTCTTTGTTAAGAAGTTTGCAGTATGAAGGTTTCTTAAGCGCTTTGTGATGGTGCATAACGTCCCTGGGGGTCAGACGGTATCAGTAGTACACCAGTTTCTAATGAAACATAAAATACCACCCATCGTAATGTCCGTGCCACTTATTTATAATGAATTTTTAAAGTGAATTAAAATCTCACCGTTATATTCAGATATTCACAGCGGTCTATAACATGCTAAATGCAACAAATTATAATAAGAAAGTATGAGAGAGAGAGAGAGAGAGAGAGAGAGAGAGAGAGAGAGAGAGAGAGAGCGAGAGAGAGATAATAATCTTTAGTACGTACTTCCCGGGACTAATACAGTTAATTTGGCAATACTAGCTCATTTATAAAAATTCATGAAACATGACTGCGTGAGACCTTCAAAATGAATATTTCGAGTGCAGCATTGAAAATGGAAAGCGACTTACAAGATGAATGCGAAGAAATGACTCAAAAAGTCCCCTACGGCAAAATAATCAAGTTTTCTTCTCTTCCTGTTCCACTTACATTGTTTGTTAATTCTTCGAGAAAAAAAAAAAAAAAAAAATTTGCCTTTTCGACATATTACCTGACACGAACTGATGATATAATGATCCCACGCCCCAGAATGGAAAAGCAATCACTCAGAACGAAGAGCCGAGTTTTATACGCCCGAAACTAAACTTCTCATTCTACCTTGTCTAACCCGATTCCCATTATGGCCTTTCATGTATTCAGAAATGCCAAGCCTCGTGCCACAAAGATCTATTCTCCTCAAATCAATTAAAACCTCCTATTGGATGTCCAGAGATCGTGTCCGAGCTGACCCTTGCATTTTCACGATATTTTTCTTCTTTTTTGTCTGTTCTGCTCAACTTAAAGGTTATGTATTCATCTGAGTCATTATACTAAAACATTAATGAGCTTTCGAGGAAGAATAAAGAGAAAACCATTGCTCCTACTTGATGACCCAACTTTAAACGCGCGGAAGCGAGTAGTCATATTTAGACGATTTTGATGAATATTTTGCAGGAATCAGAGACTTACGACGTCCCTCTCGTTCGGAAATGATAAAAGATTGGCAGGAAGCAGTGGTCCTCAAGACGTAGCGTCCATTAAATTCTGTACAAACCTGTGGAAAAAGCAGAGAGAGAAAGTTAATGTTAGACCAAAACAAGTGTTCTGAATTTCTCTGAAATTATTTGGGACAAAAAGGGATAGCTGTCAAATGTAAGAAACCCTCAATTAGATAATACAGAAATTGTAAACGTCAAATATACTTTAAACCCCTCGATATTCTGAAAAATATAGCATACAGAAATTGTAAACGTCAAATGTATTTTAAACCCTACGATATTCTGGAAAATATAACCTTACAAAACTGAAATATCAACTAGTAACAAGTGCTTTTCTTCAAGGAGCAAAAAAAAAAACACAGACCGCACGTTTTGGAAATGTTCTGACTTTCAGATTAAAGTGCTCGTATTTGTGTGTAAAGAGAAATTCTAGTAGGTGTTTTTTTACTTAACGAACTGTAAAAACCACTGCCCTTTGTGAGGGACTCGTTCCATATTATTGTTGCTGCTGGTGGTGTTGTTTTGTTTTATTTCAATCATAATGATATTTTTAATCATCATCATTTGCAGTTTATGCCGTTTCCGATGTTTTTTGTTAGTTATCATATCCTTGTTCTCACTGACAGGCAACAGACATGTAACCTAACAACGGTGCAACACAGCTATAATTTTGGCAAGGGAGAAAGTATTCGTCGGCAATATGCTCGAAGGATTTATCTCGGAACAGAATATTCCTAGGAAAATCTTCATGCAGACGAACAATGGAGTCAGCTACGGTTCTTTAAAGCTGGAAATTCACGACTTCTGCTTCATCTATGGGACGAGTTTCGCATTCAGGATACCCAAGTTGCATACCAGTCAAAACGCTGAGAAAGACTGAATGAAGATTTCCTTGGTTTCCTCTGCGGAAATGAATTAAAAATTGTTTGTTAGTTCCCTCAAATAACGCTTGATGAATTTGTTACTGGTTTGTTTGATTGTTTGTGTGGTGCTTTTACGTTGCATGGAACCAGTGGTTATTCAGCAACGGGACCAACGGCTTTACGTGACTTCCAAACCACGTCGAGAGTGAACTTCTATCACCAGAAATACATATCTCTCACACCTCAATGGAATGCCCGAGAATCGAACTCGCGGCCACCGAGGCGCTAAATTTGTTACTGGTGACGCAACTGATTAAGTGTTTTGTTTGATGGATTTGGGACGTCCAGTTCTAACTTTTAGTAATGTTTCCGCTAAACACGCGGTTTTACGACGAGGAGAATTTAGGCAAATGACTCGGCAGTTACCTCACACGACTCTGAACATAAGGACACATAATGTGTGTTAACTTGAGAGATCCGTAAGAACATCCATATATTGATAACTAACCAATACAACATACAACTCATAGCAAACATAGAGGCTGCAAGAGTCCTTGCTATGCTGGCTAGCATTTCATCACCACTATCTACCAACCGTCGAAGATACTCAAGAGGATAAAAACTATACATAATCAAACACTTCTCCAGGAAATATCATGTGATTCATCAGACGCAGAATTTCTGTTCGCATTTCGACTCAAATACTCTTGAGAAAATGAATTATTTATGCGTTAATGATGATAATGTTGATGACGGTAATCAAGAAAATTGCATTACATGGTCGAGTGCTACAGGGCGACGTCAACTTTGCCATTCAACGTTCTAATGGGTTTTCATTAATAAAGAAGAAAAAAAAAACGCTAGATATGAAAGTAAGGGTTTAGATTAAAGTAATGACAGCCACTTGACATGCGGACCAATGAGAGGTCTTTCCAATATCAATAAGAATGATATCTAGTACAGGTCAGTTGAGTTTGACTTTAGCGGAAGACTTGATAAGGCCAATCAAACAATATGATTTGTGAGTAGGACTTTACACAAGCCTAGTATTATCTGTGGTACCGTATGGGCATGAATCATGGTACAACAATGAAACTGTACTTGATGGATTTCGATGATTTGAGAATCAAGATTCGAGAGGATTATTATGCAGACCGAATATAGAATTCGGGCTACAGTTCAAGCACTGGGACCTATGAGGTCATTCAGCGCTGAAACGGAAGCTGATGGTAAAAGGTTTCAATTGAAAGGTGTTACTGGAGTAAAACCTCAAAGCAGTTGCACTATATGTTGGAAGATTGTGGAAAGTGAGATGGAGGAAAGAAAATATGAAAGGAGGTGCAGTAAAAAGAACGAAAGGGGATTGCAGCTAGGGGGCCGAAGGCACGCTGCAAAGAACCTCAAGTAATGCCTACCGTGCACCGTATGATGTGCACTAACGGAACTCCCCACCTACTAGGGAGATTATTATGAGTCACATCGTAACAGTGAGTGAAAAATGATGCCGTAAGGGAAATTACGGAACTTCCATAAACAGATAAGATGATGATGACATGGAGATAAGACATGGTTTGGGCAGGTCATTCGTAGCAATGCAACCCGAATGTCGTGTGCAACTATGAAAGGGAAGGCTGGAGATGACTGGGGATTTACCCAATGAAAGCACAAGAACGGCATGGATGAAAATACTCCACAGAGGCCCTCTGGAGATGATGTTCATGACTGCTTACAAAGAATTTGTTTGGATCATGTCAGAAAGGAATTCTCGTCGGCACAAGAAAGATATAATGAAAGAACTCCACAGAAGCCCTCTGGGTTGAACAGCGTTGAAGATCATGTTCATGACTGCTTACAAAGAATTTGTTTGGGTCATGTCAGAACTGAATTCTTGTCAGCCATATTCAATAAATATAAAAGGAGTTTATCTAGAGAAAAATTTCTGTTCCTGTCTCGGTTGACATGGCAAACTTCCCCGGTAACTATGTCAAATTTTTCAAATGCCCTGTAACATGAAGCTTGCAAAATATTGTCAATTAGACTTTTCTTTAATACAGCTGTTATGAGCCAAGTTCTTGATTGTCCACTTCCCTAGGAAGCTGGTTCCTAGCACAGCATACGAGGCGAGAGCATTTCGATTCTAGGTCCCTCTCACTTTGTTCTAAGTCAATTGCAAAAAGACATTTCACTAAGGTAAAACGTATGTAATTAGCAGATTACACACACGTTATGCAAATAAAAGTTTATCAAAAAGTTCCGACACCAGCCCTATCCCGTTGACTATGGTGGCAACGGAACGCCATGATCTTTACAGAAATACATACATACAACATACACATACAAATACATAATATATATATATATATATATTATATCATATATATATATATATATTATATATATATACATATAATGTATATATATAGTAGACTGGAGATACCGGCGCAAGCAAGCCAAAGTATACATCAGAACAGGGTGATAAGAAGATAGCCGGTTATCAATTGGCGACATTTATTAGCTGACGCATTTCGTAACAATATCGTTACACCCCCGAGGCTAAAAGAGAAAAACAAACAAATAAAAATACATGGAATAAAAATAATGACTATACGACTCTTAACTAAAAATATACAATAAAACAAAACAATTCTAACTGAGCACCTACTATATATTCTAAAAACTTGAAAACGGAATGACGTGAAAGGGAAAAGGAAAGCGGCGACGAAAACATTTCAAGATAGGTACAATATTAATAATAATATACCAACTTCTCTGTTTTGGGCCAAACTAGCTGTTTACACGAACTACCTAGTTTTGAATCATTATTTATCAAGTAGCTAGTTCCCAAAATGGAACAAGTACACCTCCGTCAGAAATGCTCAAAATTGGTCAACTTTTTTATATATATATATATATATATATATATCTATATATTATATATATATATATATATTTCAAGAAATGTGTATATATATATATATATATATATATATATATATATATATATATATATATATATATACACATTTCATGTAAATGAATAAAGTTAATAGAATAAATGGATTAATGAGAGGGAAAATCGTTGAATCAAATAGATAAGAACAGCAGTGAGAAATTTCAAACACATGAAAGTATGGCGATTCTTTACATTACAAAGTGTAACAACATCAATTACATATAAGACCCTTGGTCCTCAAAGTTATTGTTAGTTAGGGACTCCACTTGTCATTTGCCACTGACTTTTTATTTATTACTATAAAAACAACTATGGTCACCAATGACTATGATTCAATAATAATATTAAAATTCCCTGGTTACATTAAAATCAAAGTCCATTGTTTCAAGTATTGTGCAGCCATTTACCTTTATAATTCGCGAGAGACCGGTTTTAAAGGTTATTTTTTTTTATCTCTTCTCATCCATCGTCATTAAATAATGCGCCAGGCGAATGAAAAATTGCATTAAAATTTATAAGAAAATGCAGCAACTTTCACATTTATATCAAGGTTTAAATTAAAATTCGGGTGAATTCACATACAATATCACAGGGCATCTTCTTCAGAGCAAAACAATTTCTAACGAAAACTGGACACATCCCATTATCATAGCATTATTAATGCAACAAATGAGTGGGCACCCGCTACACCCTTACCAAAATAGCAGCGCTCACACAAAAAAGAAAAAAGCAAAGTGCATGCGCTTTCAGGAGCTCAAGGCGAGCAGCTAGTAGCGAAGAAAGGCACGCAAGCATTCCTGACTCAATGAATACCAAATCAGGATAACGAGCTCTTCTTAAAATGCCTAAGAACTAACAACACAAACCCCTGGTCCGGGTTCCTTTGCATTCTTGAGCCATTCCGGCTCTTGACTTTCTCGAAAACCTTTGGCAATGAATGAGGGGGAGGGAGTGTGCCACGGCTATAAATATCAACCAGGTGTTGCGGAAAATAACCGAATTGAATTGAATATACAATTTAGGCCAAAAGCCAAGCACTGGGACCTATGATGTCATTCAGCGCTGTAATGTAAATTGGCTGTAAAAGGTTTTGGACAGCTGTAACAGGAAAACCTCAAAGCAGTTGCACTATGAATCAATCGCTGGGAGGCGGTGGAAAGTAAGATGGAAGAAAGAGAATATGAAAAGAAGCACAATAAAAGGAACGAAAGGGGTTGCAGCTAGAGGCCGTAGGCACGCTGCAAAGAACCTTAACGCTTAAGTAGGGATGAAGGTTATAATGATGACTTATAATGAAGACTCGGAATTTTAACATAACTAAAATGTCTTTTCGTTTTCCTTCCCTGTGGTAATAGATCACAGGGATACGTCTGGAAAGTTTTCAACTTCAAGCTTCTCGTAACCTCATGGATCAAATTAGAAAGAACTTCAACGAGCAATATTCGAAAGTGCATTCAGCACCAAACATCATATCCACTATTAATGATGTGCTAATTAAGTCATCAATGGCAATCGGCTGACCTTATTGCAAATAAGCACCAGTTCTCTAATATACTATTAGTTAAGTAACTTTAATGTACTGAAACACATTAGAAAGACCCCGCTGCTCGGAGAGGGGAAAAGCTATAAATGAAGATATTGAAAAGGCAGAACGTAAGGATGAAGAGATACCAGTTCTGTTCCTCTTTCATCTCCGAGCACAAATGCCTTTAAAGAGCGAATGAAGAAAAAGTCCCATCTGTCAGTCAGCGTCATGCCTCGAACTGTGTTCGCCACCCGCCTACAAACAGATTGCTTCTCCTCCTCTGACCTTTACCTGAAGAAAGGAACGCCCATTAAAAAAGGGAGAAAGAGCATGACGAACAAAAAAACAAAAAGGAAATAAAACGACGAGAAAGACGGCTTTTTATGCGCACCCGGTAAAGTCATTTGAAGTAAAAACGCAAAATGGGTCTTTCTTGCGAGGTTTGAAAAACGTCGAGCGATTAGAAAATTTCCAAGTTCCACAATGTGGATAAATGCCTGGAAAAGCAGCTTTCTGATCGCGAGGGGAATACGTTTGGATGCCATAAACACTTTGTACATTGTCTAATTAGGAGAATAGCATTTACATCCGAACCGGAGTGATCGCATAGTCAACGAGCAGTAAAGTAGAAAGTTCTACCTCGTTCCATTATCTAAACCCCTCCCCCCCAAACAAGAGCCCTCCCCACACCCAAAGGCGGAGGAGAGCCCCGGCCGCACGGGCTGGAACTTCTACTCACGACCTACCCGCAGGAGGGACAAGGCCCCGCGCACGGTTCTCCGCTCATAAATTCGCACATCGGCTTCCCTAACTACCGGAGCACTTAATGACCAGAAAAGACGTCTTTCGCCGTCCACCTACATGACTGGTACTCGTACAAGGAGGTCAACACCTACGAAGGAAAAGTACAATGTACCTAAGAAAGCCGTTGTCGCCCCCAGCGGTGCTTGAGAGCGCATCATACAGCA
>NC_061102.1:52962363-53024863 GCF_015104395.2 Macrobrachium nipponense | reverse complement strand
ACCCATGGGAATGAATTACCGTACCGAGTGGGGGGAAAAGATGGCAAAAATATTTACTGCAATGTCAACACAGCATCCATTCACGACGAGCACCTCGGTGTTGCAGAGTAATAAAATGTGGAAACCTTTCGAAATGACGTGTTTGCCACAGACAAGAAAGATAAATCAAACGCTTAATTAACGAGAGAGAGAGAGAGAGAGAGAGAGAGAGAGAGAGAGAGAGAGAGAGAGGTGGGTGTTGAATGCATCCAAAAGATTCCAGCAGTCTCCTCCGACCAGATATTCATCTCTCTCTCTCCCCACCCTTTCACTCCCCATGGGGGGGGGGGATCCCGCCCGCCGTCCATCCCTCAGCTTCACTCATTCATGAGCGAGCTGTCGTGTGGCACAGCTCAAGGGGAAGAGAAGCATTGGGGCGTCAACTTTCTCCGACGCCATGTCTAAGGAGGGGGAAGAAATCTCATATGGGCAGGGGGTAGGGGAGGGAGGGGGAGATGACCTAAGTTGCAGAATCACTCGCACGAGACCACCCTCAGGAGGGGGAGGGGTGAGCGAGACAGGGGACATTCTCCAAAGGGGGGTGGGGAGAGGGAGGGGCACTGGGTAGCGCTTATTAGCAGGAGGTCGCTGAGAATAAAAAGTTGGGTTCTTTAAGTGCTAACAACGCCGTGATGAAGTGTGTTTGCATGTATGTGCTGCCCCTTGAGTACTTGCGCATAAAACTCCTTGACGGAGTTCGCGTGTTTTATTTATTTATTTATTTATTTATTTTGTTTGAGCATCCCCAGCAAATTATTTCCTATTTATATAACTATTAACAGCGAATACAAACATACACGAGTAGCAACTCTGTGCACAGAACCCGAATACAAAATCAGATTCAACCGCAGAAAATTCTTTGAATTGACGGCGTCAATAATAATACCTACTGCGATCAAAAGATAAAACTAAGATGAAAGATTTCAAAAGCATATACGATTTATTATTATTATTATTCAAAAGACGAAACCTATTCATATGGAACAAGCCCACTAAAGGGGCCACTGACTTGAAATTCAAGCTTCCAAAGAATATGATGTTCATTAAGAAGTAAAAGGAGGGAGTAAAGGGAAGTACAAAAAGAAGAAATCCCACTTATTAAAGAGAAAAAAAAATAGATAAGGATTAAAAAGTATTGAATTTCGATTGAACTTCTGAAATTCCCATTGCACATCATCTGGGAAGCTGCTCCACAGTCCAGCATTGTGAAGAATAAAGGACCTCTGGAACTGAGAAGTTTGACAGCGAGGCACAGTTACCGCATTATTTGTGTTGCTGTCCTGTGAATCTGGTTACTCTTAGCAGATGAAGGTGATCAGGGTTCCATTATTTATGTGAAAGATCTCTGTTGAAATAAATCTTATGAATAGGTGACAAGCACGACACAATCCGTCGATGGTTCAAGTCATAACTACTACAATTAGGAAACAGAAACCTACAACCATGAACCACTATCTAAGAGATAAATCTCTGGCAGAAGCAGACATCCACACCAGAGAACACTATTCCATTAAAAGAAGTACAAATGACCTAAAATAGGTTGCCAATTTGGTCCACCACAAATGAGATAGAATAATTCCTTCAAGTTCCCTTTTAAAGGATTTATTGTAACTTCTCTCAGCTGTAAAGCAAGTTCTATTCGCAGAACGACGAGAAAACAAAAAAGATGTAATTTTCATTTGAACAATTTTGTCTCCATAGTAGACTCGTCTACATGTACCATCAAACCATGGCCAGTCATTTGTCCCAAAATTTGATGACCTTTCTAGGGACATATCTTATTAAAAACGCCATCAGCATTTCATTTAACCTCTTGGAATCAGGATCTAATATATAGCAACTGAAATATTAAGTCTTTGACAAGCTTCAACAATGCGATCCCAATTGGCTCTGGATTTCAGCAAGACCGATTTTCCAATGGTAGAATTAGGAATATGCTGACTGACAGCTATGTCCATCTCAATGGCGCAATGATCAGAAGTGCCTATATATTCATAGACCTTGGACTTGACAGAAGCTGGAATATCTGTGAATATGTGATCTAATCCATTACCAGAGCGGATCGGCCATGTTGATCTGTGAAATTTAAATTTAGCCATTCACTGTGCTTTGTATTAGTGTCCACATATAACGAATGAAGCTTTTGAATGCTGTGACTGAGCTGTGCTAATCCTTTCCATGAGACAGTTATATATAGAATCGTCGATATCTTGATTGCAGTAAACAGCAAATATGTAAACACTGTAGAACTTAATGAAAATTTTAAGACAAAGGGCTTCATGGCACCTACTCTCAAAAATTTTTCTGACGATAAATAGACTGTCTGAACTTAGCATAAACCACCATATCATGACCGAGTGGGATGTTACAATGATAACTACAAGGCTTGATCCAACTGCCAGCTTACTTAGGATGCATGCAAGATTTTCCCCTTACGCAAAAGTTGTAAACGTTACATTCCTAACTTTTTATGTAAATTAAAACTTGTGTAACGGACACCGAGGTCCGCTACAGGTTCTTAATTATAATAAACAAAAAGGATTCGACATCAACAGTTGAAACTCGGGATACGAATATAGAAAGATAAACGCAGAATGGTTTCTCCTATTTACATAACAAAAATAAAATCTTACAATACGTGAACTGGGGAAACAGTAAGGTAATGAAATACTTGCTGGTCAGTTTTGCAGCTGCCGAAAATCAATGCTCGAAGCGACGGCTTCACAAAAGAGGGCTGTATAACTATAGACCTCTTCTTGACTTCGTACTGCAGAAAACAATGTCTATTCTTGATACTCGAAGGGCAGGTTGCTTCTCAAAACCGACTTGCTCAACGTCGGAATATCTCTGTCGCTCTCTAACTGGACGACTTGACTCGAATCCGATCCAACGATCGTGTGCCTTCTTCCTCTCTTATCCTTCGTCTGTTCCTTCTTCTCTTATCTCTCTCTGATGGTCTCTCACTATCTGATCTTTTCTACTTCCTCAGGGCATATATACTATATATATATATATATATATATATAGATATATATAATATATATTATATATATATATATATATATCTATATATATATCTATATATATATATATATATTATAATAATACAGCTATCTGGGCCAGCGAATGTCACAGACTCCCGAGACGACAGGAAATTTTTAGAAGGATCTCGATGAAATGTTGCATCATAATATGCGGCATTTCTGACAACGTGACGGCGCGTGTTGCATTCCACAACACGCCTGGTGATTCTAGAACAATCACGTGCATGAATGCCTCCTGGCTGCTGACCTATTCGAAGAAGATGCATTTTCCTTTCCTTTAATATATAATACTTTGCTGTAGAGCAATTACCAAGACAATGTGCTAAAATCTATGGTCAAATAGAGCCTTGTTTCACGAACGAAAATTAAAATGAACATGCTATAGTTTATTACAAATAATTTTTCTGTACAGTTTAACATGCCCATTTTTAAAAATTTTATTCTAATAAATAAATCATAAATATCCTATCCTAAAATTCCTGTATCTTTAACTAAATGTGAAACACCTTTTACAGACCTTTATAGGTTCTTCCATAGAACTTTCCTACCTTCCCCCCCCTCCCCCCAACAACAACTACAAATGAAAACTAGGAATTAAAAACTCATGACTTTTATTTCTACAAAATTACAACCCGCGCACAAAAGTGGAAACTTTGATGAATGAACACCAATGTCTACGAAACGACCAAAATCATTATTCTTCAACTCGGAATCTAGAAATGTTCAGCGAATTTGATGGCAATTGATGATAATGTTTATAGAGATATTGTGATGATTAATGTTTATAGAGACATTGTGATGATTAATGTTTATAGAGATATTGATGGTTAATGTTTATAGAGATATTGTGATGATTAATGTTTATAGAGATATTGTGATGATTAATGTTTACAGAGATATTGTGATGATTAAGCGATTAATTTGAATGATTTCAAGAACCACTCGTCTAATCCATTCACCTCCCGGACTCACTATCTGTAAATTGATTAGTTTAAATCCACATCCTCAAATGCAAACCAAATTTCAGGGTCAAGTTTTCAAACTGTCTTGGTGTGAAATATATTTAAATCTTATTATTTGTATATATGACTTAAATCTTATTAGACAGACGGCATACCTCTTCTTTTCTGGTGATCACATACTTGATCCATTCTAATGACTCCATATGCCTAACCTATTCTGGAGTCTATAAGTTACATAATGATTATTCTTAGAATGTAGGTACATGCATAATTTAGTCAAGAGATGGCATACAACTACTCTTGCAAGAAGAAAGCCGTATAGTTACTTTGCTATTTAAACAGCAGCACCTATATACTCCTTAAGAACGCCATACACGTAATTTTTTTCATATTGCTCCATGTATCTAAACAGTTCTGAATCACGAATCTAATAGATTCCCATGACAGTCAACTGCCTAAATCCCTGCAGGAAAGTCATGCATTTAGTCCCTTTCCAAGGAAGTCACAACACTTAATCTGAATCTACGACCGCCAGAAACTTACCTTGACCTCGAGAGGCCATCTTCCTTCTATTTCTGTAGGAACCATATACCTTCTATGTTCGAAGGGAGACATTTACTCAATCTGCTTTATGGGAACCACAAACATAATGCGTTCCAGAAAATTATTTACCGAACCTGTTTTTGTTGCACTGTACCCAACCTTCACCAAAAGCACCAATTGGCTCTCCTGTTAAAAAATAATTAAAAAAAATATTCGTCAATTTACCTTGTCATACTTTCAACAACCTACCGTCCTATCGAAAATTCAGGCGAGGAAAAGGGCTCAAGACATTATTCGAAACTTAAACTCTAGAATATGAGAGAGAGAGAGAGAGAGAGAGAGAGAGAGAGAGAGAGAGAGAGAGAGAGAGAGAGAGAGAGAGAGTATTTTTGCTTAAAACAAGCTCTCACGTATCTTTCAACCTTCAAAAATAAATATTCTGATTTTACAATTCAAAGTCATTTCGAAAATCAACATCCTCCCTCCAAAATGCAAAGTTCATTAAAAATCTACAAAACACTGCGAGAAACACCAGAGTAAAATCTCAATAACCTTTCTAAGAAGCAATAAACTGAAGAAGATAAAACGACAATTTCATACGATTACTAACATAAAAGAAACCTGTTTCAGGCCGACTTTCAGTCCTGATCATAAAACCTCATAAACAGTTGTTCTATTATATCAGTGAATAAAATAACACAGAGTCAGCATACGGCTCTTGAAGAACGTACACGTACATGAGCCACCCAAAGAGGAGCAAATGCTTGAGATGCCAATGATGAAGATGAAATTCAATTCCGTGTAATATCCCTGTAAACATTTAATTGCAAATGTCTGGCCGAGGCAAAGCACATGTCCGACCAGAACTTTCAGATTCTTCGGTGTTTCAAACGGTGTCATAAAAGCAGATGAAATGGAGGAGAGGATGACTCGAGAGAATTCTTTTCTCTGTTATTCAGGGGAAAGAAAGGCACCAAGATTTGCTGACGCTGCAACCAAACCAAAAGGAAAGGTTTTTGGAGGAGCCTTTATATGGATTGGCATCATTTTCTCCCCAAAGCAATTACACAAAAAAAAGGCATAACGAAGATTTCTGGTTGGCAGTATAACGCAATGCCACACAGAAAAGCGAACATGACGAATCCACCTTTATTTGGAATCTGCGGTTAGAAATGTTTACTTCTACCGGCCGTTCTCGGTGAAGGAAGGCAAAGCAACGATCTGCCTATTATTTCGAAAGAATGTAAAGAAAGGTAAAAGGTTTCTGTGGTATTAACTGCCAATTTTTGTTTTAAAAAAAAGGGTGGGGGAATTCTCCATTTATAGTAGAATCCCGTGAGACACAGGCATGAAGAAATGCTACTGGTGCTTCAAAACCATGCAAAAAACAGCTTGGGGTGCGCCATTATGAAACTTTAAAACTAAAGAGAATTCTTTAACCATTTTTTATAGATAAAAAAAAAAACATGGCAGTGCTGAAACAACATGAAACAAAGAGAGGGAGTTTTAGGTACGCCTTTATAAGGCGTTTAGTTCCGAGATACTTCAATTGGTTCCCCAGATGGTCTGTTAAAAAGACTGTTATAATGAAGTAAAATTCCATGTCGAGGGAGAACCGGCTTGGGTACAAAAAGGTCGTTTAATATCGAAGGTGTCAAAATGCTGTGTTATGTAACAGCCCCAGCGAATTTCGCGTCTGTTAACTTTCCCTTATTCGTGGCGGCCTTCGATTCATTTACTAATTGTAAAGAGGAGTAAGTAAGCAAAATTTAAAAAAAAAGGGGGAAATTAGAGTAATTTCTGTGTTAACATCGACGTTTCTCACAATTCACAGACACCCAACGGTATTCATCTAGTGGATGCGAATTATTTAACTTTTGCATTTGTTGTTGTTGCAGAGCAATACTATTACAGGCTGTTCTACGAGCAAAAGCCCTCCTTGCATAACGCCAGCTTAATCCAAAAACACAACAACAAAGTTTACACTCTCGGTCAAGCTTGGCGGCAGATGTTTATCAAAGTGAGTAACAAGTATTGTAACGCGTTGTGACGTCTTTAGACAACTTGGCTTGAATTTATGAAATTTAGGTTGTCAAGTCCAGCACTGGGGCGCTTCCGGCTAAATCTTCCAATGGACTTTTCCTACATAGTGACCCCCAAAAATTTGACCAGCTGTCCCGGAGTGTTCAGTACAAGCCCGTTGGAGATTACCGTAAAAAACATAAAGAAAAGACTGTAAAGTTAAGTATATCTTAGTTTTACCAGACCACTGATCTGATTAACAGCTCTCCTAGGGCTGGCCCGAAGGATTGATATTCTTACGTGGCTAGGAACCAATTGGTCACCTAGCAACGGGACCTACAGCTTATTGTGGGATCTAAACCACACTATATCGAGAAATGTATTTCTATCACCAGAAATAAATTCCTCCAATTCCACGTTGGCAGAGCCGGGAATCGAACTTCGGACCACCGGATTGGCAGCCGAGCGCGAAAACCACTCGTCAAGCGAGGAACTACAAAAGAATGTAAATATCAGAGATAATGACCCTGGAAAAGGTGCCCGAAAAGCCTTGGGAGTCACCAGAATCAAAATTCGTTATGCTCATTCTCCCACTTGTATCACCCTGTTTGAGTAACTCTCAAACAAAATTCCCTCTACCTAACTCAATTTGTATCGGTCAAACCAAAATTATTGAGCCTAACCTTCCACGTTCATGTTTCACTCGAGGACTTTAAGAAAAGATTTCCTATGACGATGAAGAGCTATGGCTCATTCCTTTCAAAACATCGATAGAGGCTGATCACGGCTGAGATGTTTATGAGGCACTAGCAAGAAAAGCTCGAACTAAAGTTTGGAGGGTGCTATCACATTAGTTAGGTTTTTATCGTTAATATTATAGCTGATATTTTTTGCATTATCCACAGCATTCTTTTTTTCATAAGGCCTGTAGTAAAATTGATGCAAATATGTAACTCAAAATGAAGGTAACCGATGAAGAAAATACAACGTTTGCTGACAATATAAATGCATACACATTCATACATACATTATTAGCTGAAGCCACTAGGAAAGTTAAAAATGAAAAGACAGAGTGCCAAGTACTTTCGTGTATTTAGTACATCTTCGGGGCACATGAATATATATAATATACATATATATATTATATAGTATATATATATATATATATATATATATTATATATATATATATATATCTATATATATAATATATATATAAAAACATATATAAAATATATATATAATATATATTTTAATTGGGGAAGGTTACATCAACAGCAAACCAAGCAATTAGAAGGGAACGCTAGCATATAAAAACTGGTGCCTATTTACCCCATCAACCAAAACAAGCCACGCTGGCCAAATGCACAAGGCGATGCAGGCAGTAAAACTATCAAATTATGATATCTGGTAGAAAATTCTGCAATACTTTCTTGCGAAGGCAACTAATAATGCAATAAAGCTGCCAATTGCGGGGTTATCGAGAGGTCAGAGGTCAATGACGGCTATTAAACATCGATGTTGTAGTGCAGGAATTTGTTGCCGAGATGTCAGCAGACTCAAATGATTGTCTGCTGGCCAAAGGAGATCCTTCATTTTGTTGCCTCCATTTTCATATTTATATAAAAGACTATGACATTTTCCCTTTTCATGAGAATACTCGGCATTCTCCGGAATACTCGGCATTCTCCGAATACTCGGCATTCTCCGGAATACTCACTATTCTCTGGAATACTCACTATTCTCTGGAATACTTTCTATTCTCTGGAATACTCACTATTCTCATTCCACAGTATCCTTCGCATTCACCAAGACATCGTTCCTTGTCGACGTTTGATAAGAAGAAATATATTACGAGAAAAAAATACATTTTAAAAGTATCTTTAGCATCCTTCTCAAACATTAATTGCACAAGAAGCATTCGTTAATTTATGATAAAAACAGAATATCTTCGTGATGCTATTTTCCTTCCGTGTGATGACTAGCAAGTCATATGTGTTAAGATATTCAACTTCTTATGATCATAAACAGCATTTTTTCCCTTCTTTTTAATTCATGGAATTGACATGTAATGGGTTGATCGGTGGAACAAACTTAACCTTTACCTAACATTCTATAAATTATACAAACATGTTACCAGGTTTTTTTATTTTTCTGTCAAAGAAAACTATTGAGATGGCTTAGTCTGTCCGCTCCGCCCTCAGATCTTAAAAGCTACTTTAGCGAGAGGACTGCAAATTGGTATATTGATCGTCCATCCTCCGATCATCAAACATAACAAATTGCATCCCTCTAGAAAAAGTAGTTTTTATTTTATCTAAGGTTAAAATGAACTAATCGTGTATCTGGCAGCGCTCTCCGGAGCCATGGGACGCACCCTCACTCTCCCGTATCTGGTAAGGAACTGAAGTGGCGGTCATAGAGCTGATGGTTTTATACGTTGTACAGAAAACTCAAGGGACTCTTTCGTGCTCTCAGTCATGAAAAAGATTATACCACACGAATACTACATAATAACGGTACCTGTGCGCAAAAATAAGTAAAACCGGCAATAATTTATATCATATGGTGAAAGAAACTAAGTGGAACACTTCAGTTTAAAAATGACAAATTTTTAATCAATTTGTAATTTTCATAGCTAACAAACCTGAGGTCTTAACAATAGGATATTCTAAGTGGTTGAGTTCTTAGCATAGCCTGTCTAGTTATAAGCTACTTTAACCTAGTCTAAGTGTTGAGTTCTTAGCCTAGCCTAGCTTAACTAGTTCAAGGCTACCTTAATCTAGCCTAAGTGATTGAGTTCTTAGCCTAGCCTAACTAGTTCAAGGCTACCTTGTGCTAGTCTAAATTCTACGTAAGGAAGTATCCTCCTGGAGAAAAACGACATATAAAAGTACAAACCTGTTGTATTTTGGCATAATGAGAGAGAGAGAGAGAGTTAAATCCACTTAATTACGTCTAACTTCAACTAACAAAGTTAACACAACAATAATTAAACAACTTAACATTTTTCCTTACAATTCATTTATTCCTCGACCTTGGGCTTTTGCCCCGTCTTGTTTCGTGATATGCAGTTTTCCGCTCATACGCTTTTTCCTTAGAATTAATATTCCTTTGAGTGAGCAGGGAAAATTTGCTTTTCCATTCAAGAGAACTATACTTTTTCATAATAAGAAATTATCGTTTAGACATTAAATCCCATTATATCATAAAGCGCTTTAAGTAGTAAAACATTTTGTGTCGACGATTAAATGCTTTTAAAAATACTACCGAATGTAAGCATCAACAAAAACTACGGAGATACAAACGTATGTTTGATATACAACTAAAATAAACATACCTTTTAATACTGCAGTTAAAAATTGATAAAAGCTTCTCAAATATCACTAGACTAAAAGCCTTACTCACAAGTGAGTTTTTGCACCTTGTAATCTTATATCAGAACGTGTCAAAGAAATTGCACGTCTCTTAAACAAGTGTTCAAATGCCATGGCTCTGTTACCCACTTATTTTACAAACGGTAAAGGTATAGTACATATCACCTAACGGGACAGCACTGGAAGGCATTTACTTCAATAGTGGTGACTACAAAATTACTGAATAGCAGCTGTTGCATAAGAATCTAGCTCCGTCTTAGTAAGATGGTTACATTAAGTCAAAAGATATGGTGAAAAACTGTCAGAAAATCTAAGTTTAATCTACATTTACATGTATTCAACTCCAAGGTCATCTTGAATGATTATGTGAATTGATTGGTGTACCAGCGGATAATCTTTGCATCACTTCTAAAGGCAAAAGCCTCTGTCATCTTGATAGTGACCAGACTCTCCACAAAGTTCCTAAAAGTTCATCTATAAATGACAATATCCAAACAAGATTCAGATCTTAATGTGTCAGTTTACTAATGGTGGGGTTACATCCAAGAGCGAATACATTGTAGGATATAAGCTCAAAAATCCTTGATAAAAAAAATGGTTCTTTGAACTACCAATCTAGAAAAAGCTAAGGTTTTCTCTTTGTCACTTGTGTTATAAAATTTCGAGTTATACAATACGTTGGGCATCGTGCTTTGGCACTAAATGATTGCTTGGTAAACTCCACAGCAACACCGGAAATGGCGGCGAGTTGGAAAAACCTGCCCTAAGAGGGATTCAATACCACCGGAAGACTACAGTTATATTCATAAGGCGATGGTTTCTAACCTTATGAAATGTTACATTTCTTAGTGTGGTTAGGAGGTGGCTTCTATTGCCTCACTGGATCCTGCTTAGATACTTAGGGTAACTTATTTTGCAATGCAGTATTAGAGACTTGGAAAGGGGAACTATTTCTGGTGCTAGGCAGGCTTCCATGAAGTCTGAAGACTCCTAATGTAAGGAAATATTTAAATTCTTGCTTAAGAGGATAGCTTAACAATACAACATGTCAGGAACTTATCGAATGCATTTCACAAACAGGCTGAAAATAAGTCGACGACCTTAAGTGAGGCACGAATCTTTTGCAAAAATTGGATAACTGGTTCAAGTACCAGTTATGACTACCAGTAAGTCGTCGATACGTATTCACCCTGTTTGAGATGTGTGTGCTACAAGTTGCCAACATATGTTTTTGACATGTTTGACTGCAGTGTGCATGTACCCTTGTGATGCCATGTAATACCATACCTTTCTCGCGAATGGATTTGTTTTTGAAATTAAGAAAAGTAATGCAATACGGTAATTGATAGTTTCCCATAACAACCAAAAGCACAGATCTTACTAAGGAACTGGATTATCATAGCATAAGTTATAACTCTTAAGGAGGAAAAAGCTTCTGACGACATCTACACCTGCTGACAGGAGGCACCATTAATGCTGAGAATGTGATCAGTCACCTTCATTACAAATTCTTCAACAGATTATACATTATTGGAGAAGTGGAAATTACAGCAGATTTCTGTTTTTTTTTTATGTTGGAATGCTGTATAATACCTTGCAGCATTAATATTTGTTGAGCAAGACTTCTCAATTCGAAGCCACCAGAGAATAAGTAGAGAGACCCTCTTCGAAGCAGTAATTTAAGTACCCTTAACTTTAATGATAACATCTGACAAAAATTCACAAAAATTCGAGGGAAAAAAAACTATTCAAGTCTACGCAGTTTTGGAGCATAATTTCCTTTCTTGGCAGAAACACAGACACGACGCTCTTAAGAAATTGTTTGGGGTATAAATATAACCATGTGATCAATAGTTTAAAAGTTTTATTCTTATTCTGTAAGACTCTTGGTTGTTTACAATGCCTGCTCCCTACATACCAATTTACACAGTTAACGCTGCGTTCATTTTATATAGTTAATAAAATCAAGGATAATTTATTATCCTCCAGACAAAATGAATGGAGAATATGTAAATCACGACTAGAGGTGGATGGTAGCTACTTTATCAATGGCCAAAGAAACTTTCAAACCCAGTTATTAACACTGTCCCACATATTTCTACGGGACCATACTTAGACGGGGAAAGAATTGTTAATAAAAAGCGTGAAATATATTGGAAATGAATCACACAGCCATTACTAACAATGTCGGGTAACAAAATCGTTAGTAGCAAAAATGAAAAAATAATTTCAAAAGTGAAGATACAGTTTCGTATGGAAACTCTGGCAAGTAGAGTATCTTTTTTCAAAGAAGAAAATCTGCAACTTGAAACAAACGTCGGAATGGCCAAAGGAAAGGAGGAGGAGGAGGAGGAGGAGGAGGAGGAGGAGGGGAGGAGGAGGAGGAGACGATTTGCTCTTCATTCCGAGGAGTGTATCAGAAATCTTTCACGACTAAGCTCTCAGGCGAGAGGCCAACATGGGGGGAGGGGAGGGGAGGGGAGGGGTGGGGAAGTGAAAGAGAGTTTTGACAGGGGAAAGTTGAATTACAGTCCGCATGTTCCCATAAAACATGGTAATCAAACTGCAGAGACTGGGAAGGGTGGGCGACTCGTAAAGATTCTTTCCCACTCGAATCGGACTGAACTACCAGCGAGAGAATTCCCACTGGCCTGTCACGTGAGTTAACTGGAACAGGCAAGAACGCTCGCAATTATGATGACGTGGTTAGCGTGAACCAACGCTATTAACTTCATGCATAATTAAAAACACAACAGCTAGATTTTAGCGGACTCTTTTTAAGCAAAAATAAATAAATAAATAAATAAATATATATATATAATGAAATCTTTTTGAGACAAACAAAAATGAATGCAAAGATGACAGAAGTCATAATGGCCCGTTATTAAAGTGGAATAAATCATAACTAAAAGTAAATTCCCAAACAACTTTCATTTTATAAATGATATACAGCCCAATACAGCAAACAAAATAATAAGAAATGGAAAGAAAACAGTTCAAAAAATGACTAGGACTATTCCAAATTTTCAAAGATAAAAAAAAAAACAATAAGATACAGTCCTTGAACAAAGGGAATAAAAGACGAAAGAAAAAAAAATCCAGAGATTTTCATGTGCACAATTTTCCCCGAAATTGGAACGGACCAGAAATAACAAAGATCCGTTCCGAAATAACCATAATGCCTTGAAAGTCGAACCGTTTCGCTTCAAGTGGATAAAACGAAAAAAAAAAAAAAATGGCGCCAGACGGACGGACATGCACCGGCGATTAATCTGCGAAAAGATAGCCGGGGATTTCTCATCTGGCTATGAGTTATTCGCGCTTAAAGGGGAGGGGGGGTGGGGATGGGGAGGGAGGGAGGTTAGGGGGGGGGGGGCGTCATGAAGATTTCCTTAGACTGACCTTAAAATACCATAAGACGGCGAATACGGCATAAAATACTAACAAGTCATATGAGTGGCGTGTGCGGAGATCGGGCTTTTCTTCCTGCCTGCCCTTCACGACTGCTCGAAGGCATTTTTCAAAAGTCGAAAGGGGTCTCGGATCGGAGCAGCAATGCTTCTTCTTCTTCTTCTTCTTCTTCCTGGACTTTCTTTCTCTCGCTTGCGTTTATGAACGATTCGCGCGGCGGCTCCGGGAGAGGGGACGAGGCGCCATACGGTTTCGAGGCCCGTGATTTGTCGTCACGGATTGGCCTTAATTCACGTTCGTCCTGAGAGCGCGTTCGGCTCCGCGGAGAGAGAGAGAGAGAGAGAGAGAGAGAGAGAGAGAGAGAGAATTTGGACTCGGCATTCCCTTCCCTTTCCATTACTTATCTCTATTTTTTATTCCTCTTTTATTTCTTTTTTGCTTACTCGGGGAGTAAGCTTACAAACTTCTTTGTTGATGTTGATGATGTTGTTGTTTTTGCTATTGGGTGGGGTGGGGGGGTGGGGGGGTGGAGGGGAAAGCCCTACGGAAGAGCCTAAAAAGGCCTGAAAAAGGAGTTTCGCGTTGGGTTAAAGATACAGGAATTTTAAGATAGGATATATATGATTTATTTGTTAGAATGACAATATAAAACATAAATAACCTGCATGTTAAACAGTACAGAAAAATATTTTCCAACAAAATATGGCATATTTATTTCAATTTTCGTTGGTGAAACAAGACTCTATTTGACTGTAGACTTTAGCACGTTTTAATTCACGTTAACTTATGGAGATAATTTCATTATAGTCATGACATGGTGAACTTTCTGTCTTCCTCCGCTGAAGTCAATTCTTCTTCCAAAAGAATGCTACTGTATCATTACAACCGAAGGGCAGAATGAGAAGTAATACAACTTGTCACTAGGTGTCAGAACTTTAGTGAAATAGTAGAGATCTCTCTTGAAAACCTCTTATCATCGTAATTACACTGACCTGTGCTTTATGATAGTTACACATGACAAAACCATCTTTGCCACCACTCCAATCGACTGTACCCCACATGGAAAAGGGGTCTCATGTCTGTCTGTTCATGACTGTTTTTTTTAGTTCATAAACTGTTCATCAAGTTTTTAAGTTCATAAACTGCCCATAAAGTTTTTAAGTTCATAAACTGTTCATCAAGTTTTAAAGTTCATAAACTGCTCATCAAATCTTTAGTTCATAAACTGTTCAAGTTTTTTTAGTTCATAAACTGTTCATCAAGTTTTTTAGTTCATAACCTGTTCATAAAGGTTTTTTTAGTTCATAAATTGTTCATAAAGTTTTCTAGTTCATAAACTGTTCATAAAGTTTTTTTTAGTTGATAAACTGCATGCAATTGCCCTTGTTTAGCTATATAAGTGAAGCAAGACTGGCCCATGGCAAGCTTGAATGTATATACTTCCGGTACAGATGCACAATCTGGACATCATTTGCGATTGCACTTGTTTGTTCATGACACATAAAATTACTGAGGAAGAATGCCACAGTAGTCAGGGGATATGTAAAGACTGTTGCTAACTTCCAATTCTGTCAGATATAGCAGCTAACCAAACAAATCTTTGTTAAGTGCCAATTCTGTGGAGCTGTCTGATACAGCAGCTAACCAAATAAATCTTTGCTAAGTCCCAATTCTGTGGAGCTGTCAGATACAGCAGCTAACCAAATAAATCTTTGCTAAGTCCCAGTTCTGTGAAGCTGTCAGATACAGCAGCTAACCAAACAAATCTTTGTTAAGTCCTAATTCTGTGGAGCTGTCAGATACAGCAGCTAACCAAACAAATCTTTGTTAAGTCCTAATTCTGTGGAGCTGTCAGATACAGCAGCTAACCAAACAAGCCTCTCTGGTGTACCTCATCTTCTTGATCCTCTGTTCTTTGCTAGCAACCTTGACTTAACCTTGTCATTTGAGTGCCTCCTAAGACCTTTCAAGGTCATTCTTGCATTAACTCAATGCTCCTGGTGTCACCTATTTAATGCAGACCATCCTCTACTACAAACCACTACCTTTGACATTAACGAATAGAGCCAGTCAGACAATGCAAAGGCCTTCGCAGTACTGCAAAAGTCTAAATTGGTTTGCTGTTCAAATTATCGGGTGGCATTCAGATATTCCAAGCCAGTCATATTCAACCGAGTATTCACATTAAAAAGGACAAATACATGTGCTGTTATAACTTTTTTTTTTAATCTTTCTGGGAAGAGCGGTAGGCACATCGGAATTCATGAGATTAAAGAATGATTCGGAAGAAAAATTAGCAGAAAAGTTTTACAACAAAACGTTGCACTCATCTAACAGCACCAGTTATAAAGTTCTTTGCTGTAGTATAAGCCAGAAAACTAAGGTATGCCATGCATATGTAGAAGGTACTGTAGCAGACTAATGTATGATCAAAGTCAAGGGACTCTTTCGCAGACGTTGTGTTGTTGTTGTTGTTGTTGTTATTCTTGTATGGTGCTTTTACGTTGCATGGAACCAGTGGTTATTCAGCAACGGGACCAACAGCTTTACGTGACTTCCGAACCACGTCGAGAAAACTTCTACCACCAGAAATACACATCTCTCACTCCTCAATAGAATGGCCGAGAATCGAACCCGCGACCACCGAGTTGGGACGCTAATACCATACCAACCACGCCGCTGAGGCGCTTGCAAGATGTTGTCGCGCAGGTTTTGCAACTGTCAAGACTTACATCCTGGACGATGGTGTATTTTTTGCCAGGAGAATGTGAAGTCGGATATTCTCAGCGATTTTCCCTTGCTTTGACAAAACACATTTTTCCATGCTCACGTGATCTCGTTTGCACTCTGCATATTATTTCAAAACGAAGGGTCACTATGGCAAATATTTGGCCGCTCACTTGTCTCTCTCATTTACGACCTTACATGAGAGAGGTCCCAGTTTATCTCCAGCATCATCCTTAATTTGGTCAGAGGACTAAACCTGTGCTCTATTAATCCTGCGTTATATTAAAGATGATACAGAAGGCATAGGAATAAAATAGTCATGATTATCACATTATACAACAATAATGATATATTAAATGGCAACAGCTAATAAGCGGAACAAATTGTTCTGGACATATCATGAGGGCGACGTGTGTAACACATGAAAAGTTCACCGTGCCTATTTAACAACATTGCAAGTGTCAACGTTGTCCAGCACAAATACAAGAGGTTGCTGAACAAAAATAACTACATCAACAGAATACTGTTTTGCCCCGGTTAAGACTTCGTCATCGGAATGCTTCCACTTCTTCACAAATTCCTTTCATCTTTTGTAATACAAAGCTTATTACATTATTCAACCATTTCCTTTGCAATACTATTTTCCACTTTCCACCTGGATGCAGTCATATGAATGATTACGTTTGACTTTCATACTAATTCCACCGTCTTCGTAACTATCACTTTAACGAATGAACTGAAATAGCGGACTAAGAAAGCAACGGAAATAAACCCTAGTATGTTTCGTATTAAATCGTTCCAGCAGCAAAGCTTTCCATACAAGTTGATGCATGGAAAGGGAGAAAGCGAGCCCAGAACATGAAAGCTCATTACTTCCTGTGCAGATGGCTAAAATACGAGGTCAAATTCACGAACCGAGAATTACAAGCAGATTCAAAAACGTACATCTGTAACAACAAAATTAAGGCCAACAATCTCTCTCTCTCTCTCTCTCTCTCTCTCTCTCTCTCTCTCTCTCTCTCTCTCTCTCTCTCTCTCTCTCTCTCTCTGTCGTAATCAATGTTATCAACTGCCAACTTCGGTTATCTTAGTAATCCTCATGATTTCAACTCTCCGGACATCCACTTCAGCAAGAACATCAGCCAAAAATGTTGAAAAAGTCATGAAGCCTTCACGATGTAACCTTTAAGCCTCCAGCCTAACAGACTTGATCCTTGCAACCCTTTGTCGTAAGTAATCGAAACGCAATTTGAACTGAACTTTTATAAGCAGAATGCAACAAAAATGAGTTACTGAGCGAGCATAACTTGGGAAGAAATGGTATCTCAGATGTTCTTGTTTGTTTTGTTTCTCTATATGGTGTTTTTACGTAGCATGGAACCAGTGGTTATTCAGCAACGGGACCAACAGCTTTACGTGACTTCCGAACCACGTCGAGAGTGAACTTCTATCACCAGAAATACACATCTCTAACACCTCAATGGAATGCCCGAGAATCGAACTCGCGGCCACCTAGGTGGCAGGTCAAGCCCATACCGATCACGCCACTGAGGCGCTAAATGTTCTTTTCCTTCTACAAAACAAGTCAGCAAAACAAAGACAAGGAAAAGTTCGGCATAATTCAAAATCATTACCCTAAACTACATTTTCCACATGAGTACGGATATGACTTCGACGTTAAAATGAATCCATCAAAACTAGAAATGGCAAGAAGCTGGAAGGAAGAGAGAGAGAGAGAGAAGAGAGGAGAGAGACGAGAGAGAGAGAGAGAGAGAGAGAGAGAGGTGGGGGGGGGGGGGGTAGTAAGGGGGTAACCACACCCCTAACTCTCTTTTAAACTAATTCCAATCCATCAGGGCAACACGCAAAGACGGACAGAATATCCACTACCATTTCTACGATCTTACAAGAGCTGCTTTTATTTCGGGTTTCAGACTTGGTATTTCCACACTAGAGGATAAATACTAAGAGCGCCTTCCTAAATATGAAACTGTGAAAATGAACAAGGTAGAACTAAACGTATCAATCTCCGAGAAGTAACTACGAAAACTTGCTCATTTTGGAATAAAAATCTCGATTCAAACAATACTAATTTCCCGCTCATTAACCTCCCCAAGGTAAAGCATCAAGACCTTGACGTCTAATCAAGAGATCACTGACCGTAACTCGGTCATCTCATCTATCCACATCCATATAAAATGAGACTCGAATGCTACTTGATCTCTGGAGTTTGACCACTAGCGAGACGCCGCCGAGGCCTCGCCCACTCGTCCACCGCAGACCGCCCATCATCAGGGCATCGCCTCATTACCCCTTGATGAGAGGGCGTGGATTTCATTTGCAATTCTCGTAAGCAAATTCGAAATTCAAGGGAGTTTCTCTTCTCGTACTTTTTTTTTTTCTTTCCATCTCGAATACCACGACTTCGTAAAACCCTCTTGGTCACATCTGCAAATCGAGCGCGAAGTTGGATCACAGGCGATATTGAGGCTCCTAATGACAGTGCGCCGTCGGTTCCCCCCAGCACAACGTGACTCGAGCTGCGCCGTACTCCCAGGGGCCTTGAGACCAAGAGGCGAGTAACCAGCCAGGGTCTGTAGGGCGGGTATTCCTGGCTCCCTCCGCCGACCGCTCGACCTTCGAGGCGAGGGAGCTTTCGGCGCCGCAGCCGCCCGACTCCGAATCAAATACGCACCGCACGAAATTTGGTCGGTAGTCGGACGAGGGCACTCCGGTGTTTTATCTGTTGGATGATCGACCAGCGGGGACACGGGCAGGCGTGGGAATGGAAGCCGTCCAGAGGGCGGTCTCTCTGGACCGAGAGCAGCCTACTACGCTGCTGCCGATGTCGATCCAGCTGTTTCGACAGACGCCGCGGATGCAGCTTGGAGGCCTTCGGCCAGGCACTCTCCCCCCCTCCCCTCCCTCTTCTCCCCTCCCCCCAACCACCACCACCTCCAACACGCGACCATCCGGAGAAACACCAGAGCAAAGCCCAACACGCCCGCGAGCTCGCACGCACGCATAATATATACCGCCCGGAAGCAGTAAGTGAACACAATAATAACATGCTCATGGCCGCGTAGCGGCAGCTATACACGCCACTATTTAAATGGTCTCTCACACAAAGATGATGTGCTCAAGGAGCCCATTACCTACTCTCATGTACACACTACCAAAGACGAACTCATGATATAGCTTTACTAGTAATGAATGACCATATTCCGCCTATTACTTCATCGTGGCTTGACCATGGCGGCGCGTAAGCAATTCATAAGGGATTTTGAATAACAGAGGCAGCAGCACAGTCACTGCTCAAATTTTTCGCAAACCTCAAAGAAGGATTCTGTACTCTAGCTGAATGCCACTGAAACTGAACGAGTCATGAAGTGGTATGTCTACCTACCTCACCCAGGGCACCTTCATCCTGTAAATATACGCCACCATCTCGTTTTCTAGAGCAAGTTCTCTCTTGTCTGGTACTGCTGTTGCTGTTTTCTTATAGGTTCTTGCTCTGGTTAGTGAAAAACCAATATGACTGCATCATCGAGATCTTATGCCTGACAACGAAAAAATTAAATTTGAATACGAATGATTAAAGATGAAATTTTCCTACAATATTTACTTAAAGTATTTACTTACAGTTACGATGACATAAACAATCTGTCGCCTGATGGCAAGGAGAAAAAATTACGCTTTACGTAAATAATTTCCTTTGATGTTACCAATGTAATAGAATATCAAAAGCTCAATTGAAGAGACGAGTGAGCTGCTCTTCCCATGACTCAAAAATATCACAGATAATGAGAGCAAAAATGGGACAAAATATCTAACCATTTTTTTTTTTTTTTAATTCGAAGAATTAATAATTGGCTCCGCTCTCTTTCAAGTATGAAAATGTGCATTTATACGGTACCTTGATTATGAAGACCATTACCAGAAATTGAGTAAATAGTTTGAAAATACTTATTCATTTTTAATTGTAACATTTTTTTTTCTTAATTGTTATCCGACTGCCTGAAAACTGGAAACTACCAAAGAAAAAAAACTATCGTAAAATCCCAACACTAAAATCCAATTCTAAGATATCTCCAGGTTGGGTAAGATAGGTTCCAGGTAAGTACGATGAATTCTGTTGTTAGGTGACCTATATAGAAAAACGATTTCTCTACAAAATATATTTGACATCTCTTGTATGACTCAAGGGCTCTATATTACCGTGCATCCGATTTTAAAAAAATGAAAAAAAAATCAGAACGACAAGATTATCAATGTCCGTACGTAATAGTTCTCATGGGATGTGGATTATTAGTAAGATCTCATCATGTTAGATGCAAAGACACCATTTGGAATATGACGGTCCTGGGGCAATGCTTGGATTTCCTCTAAGGCAATGCTCTTATTTCTTCTAGGGCAATGCTGAGAGAGAGAGAGAGAGAGAGAGAGAGAGAGAGAGAGAGAGAGAGAGAGAGAGCCTTAATAACAGTGGCGTGGGATATTTTCTTCGAATCCTTTCAGTGTGAAATCACACGACTGGATACATTTTGAGGGACGTAGATCAACACAGGCGCACTGAAAAAAAATATTCAGGAAATGCACACTTCAAATTTCCTTGCTCGCTCAGTTCGGGGATCGAACGCAGGTTCCTCTCATGGAGCCACCAAAGTAAAGAGGGGGAGAGGAGGTCATGAATTTGACTCGATATCACACGAGGGAACAACAGAGAGTTACACAATTTCGATCCAACTTTAAAATCTTTTTGAGAGAGAGAGAGAGAGAGAGAGAGAGAGAGAGAGAGAGAGAGAGAGAGAGAGAGAGAATACTAATTTTGTTCAATTGCAAATTCTTTCGATGTTAACGTCTTCAATCGCCATCTTCTTCTGTGCCATTTGGAGTTTCATGCGGTCTTTTAACTGGTCCTCCCCTTCCTCCTCCCGCTCCTCCTCCCCTTCTTTCTCGTACTCGAAGGATTTCACAGCAGCATCTCGAGGGAATTCGTGCCGCTCCTTGGCTTCCGTGATGGACCTTTCCCTCGGGGCTTTCATAGTGATTACTCGACCTAAGGGCATGGCGTGTCAATGCGACTTCTTTTTTTTTTACATTATTTCCTAGTTATCCGCATTCGGATGCTGCATTTTCTCATTTTTTCTTCCTCGCCTCTTCCACGATTACCAAATGAAAGCTCACCCAGAAACGGGGTGGGTGGGTGGGGGGGTGGGGGGGGGGGGAGAGAAATACCTTTCAGAGGCAATCATGAAGGGCAGAGCAAGACGCACATACAAAGGCAGTGCCATGTCTCAATGCGATAACACTACATAGGGCCTCTATGATAAGAGGAGTCCAACGAACTGGTATACAGGAAATTGTTCAGCGACAAAAAACGTTCCATCACTATCCGCGCTTATATCAAGCGCATGCACAATCATGTGAAATAATTCTATATGTATCTATATATAAGGAAAAATTTGCCTTTTGGATTACATATTGAAATGGATAATAGACTAATCCACTGGGTTGATGGACTTACTAATTATCATTTAACATATCCCAATGGTATAAGTATATAATATTATAGATATACACATCTGTATATAAAAGGCAAAATCCACTAAGGAAAGTGAAAGGCCTTTCGACTCTCGTCCTTTACTAAGTAGACTGCTTAGTAAATGGATTTTATCTTTTATATATGTATTGTCGCGTCCCAAATTTTCGTAATTCAGTTATACATACACACAAATATATATATATATATATATATATATATATATATATATACTATATATATGTATAGATATATATATAGTATATATATATATATATACATATATATATATATAAATTTTTGTGATTCAGTTATACATACACACAAAATATATATATATATATATATATATATATATATATATATATATATATATATATATAACATATATATATATATATATATATATATATATATATACATATGTAACGATATGCATATACTGATCATTTTCGTGGCCAGTTTATACATACACACAATCTATATATATAGGATATATATATATAGATATATATATATATATATATATATATATATATTATATAATTATACACATATGTATGTAATATGCAATATACTGATCATTTTCGTGGCCAGATAACTATCGTTAATACCTGAGCTCGAATCCTCGGCCGGGCATCCTGGGAAAACTTCATTTCGGTCTTAATTAAATTCCAGGCTTCGAAGCGACAAATGTTTCCAAAACGTGAAGCAATGGACAAGTTAAGAGGGCATAGGAATTCATAAATACTACATGTACATATGAATGTATATACAGACGTGTGTATATACTAAATGCATAACAAAATATCAAGCTACAAAAACCCTGTATTAATCGAATTCACTTTACCACTGGAATATATTACCCACCAAAAGAAATTATAATTGACAACGTACAGGTTCGAATCTTGCCACAGAGTAGATACACTATGAATTATAACTTCTTTGATGAATTATAACTTCTTGATGAATTATAACTTCTTGGGCCATGTAACTTATTCCCTTGATAAAAGGGAATTCGACATTAAGTGGCATTTGTGGCTTAATGTTTTACAGTAAAAAAGTTACGTATGTTTCATAGTATATATATATATATATATATATATATATATATGTGTGTGTGTGTGTGTGTGTGTGTATGCGCAATATACATATCTATATAATATATTATATATATATATATAGATAATATATATATATATAGGATAGATTATATATATATATATATATAGATAGATATATATAGATAATACATATATACATATAATATATATACATACATACATGATATACATCTACATACATATATATATATACATATATATATATATATATATATCTATATATATATATATATATATATATATATATATATTATATAATATATAGATATATGATATCATATATATATAAATACATAATTAATATATAATACATATATACATACCTCATTATATACATATAATACATATTATATATATACATCTAATATAGATATATATATATACTATATATATATATATAGATTATATATAATATATATTATATATATATATATAATATATATATATAATATGCGCATTAAGATACAGTTGACCTTTAATATCCAATTCGCTCTACCACGGAATTAATATATTTTTCACGTGTTAACCGAAGAGGGAATTTTTTAGTTTATAATAATTTCGTCCTTCCGTGGATTCGAACTAGCGGACAGACAGAGAAATCAGGACTGCGGTGACATTATCGAGATTATAATTCACTAAAAAATTCCCGTTCGGTTAACATATATGAAAATATATTAATTCCGAGGTAGAGCGAATTGGACATTTAAGGACATTTGTAGCTTAGTGCATGTATATGAATCACGGTGATGTGATAAGAATTCATATAACATACATATATATATATATATATATATATATATATATATATATATATATATATATATACTATATATAGTTACTAGGGCACGTGGTAAAATATACAGTCTATAAATAGAGCGTTGTTTTACCCCAAAAATTATTAATTCCGAGGTAGAGCGAATTGGACATTTAAGGACATTTGTAGCTTAGTGCATGTATATGAATCACGGTGATGTGATAAGAATTCATATACATATATATATATATATAATATATATATATACCATATATATATATATATATACATATATATACTATATTATATAGTTACTAGGGCACGTGGTAAAATATACAGTCTATAAATAGAGCGTTGTTTTACCCCCAAAAATTAGGTTTTTCCATAGGGCTTTCCCAACCCCCCAAAAAAGAACAGCAGAAGCATCAAGAACAACAACAGCAACAAAGTCGTGTGTAGGCTTAAACGCCGAGTCAGCGAAAATTACTGAAAACAACAGATAATAATGTCTAAGCCAGTTTTCGAGGTTGCTGAGAAGAATAGTGA
Organism: Macrobrachium nipponense; assembly: GCF_015104395.2. NCBI lineage: Eukaryota > Metazoa > Arthropoda > Malacostraca > Decapoda > Palaemonidae > Macrobrachium > Macrobrachium nipponense. The sequence continues at coordinate 53,000,773 of NC_061102.1, read as the reverse complement.
CACTCCCAATGCCCATGAAGTCCAAGTTAAGCCCCGATAGGGAGGATGAAACAAAGGAAAAAAACTTCAAGATAACTCGCTAGTCTATTTTGCACTCACTCAAAAGGAGGTCAGGGCAAACTGAATCTCAATTGTTCACTTGAGCAGTTGGTGATGCACAACTATCATGACCTTTTAAGTTAAATGCAAAATGTAATATCCTAATCAAAGACTAAACTTACAACAAGAGTTAACGTGAGAGCTCCACATTACGTTTTATAAAGAACAACTAATAAAAGACTTAAACTGTGATTACTCTATACAACACTTTCAAGTCAACTTTACTTTATAGCTAAATGCAATTCAACTTTGGCACAACATGGACTTAAGAGTCGGAACTTTATTCCCAGTCTCAATACATTCCTGTCCAGGGATTATGTTAGCCAAGCATGCAATCACTCGACATAGGCACAACCTTCATTCTAAACAATACATGATGTCACATACTTCAAAATCGAGATAAACCTGACTTACATCTCAACTCTTGTTACTCTCAGTGATAGGCTGTTTTAACTTTTACTACTCTCAATCATACGTTTATTATTTGTTTGATCATTATCATTCTATAGAAAATAATGGCTATTTCAGCCGTGTTTATTTTGTGCAGAAGTTTCTCTATTCTTCTTATGACTGACTTTTCTTCTGTACTCAAATTGGCTATTAAAACGCCAAATGGGGGAGATTCGTGTAAAAAAAACGAGTTATTTATCAAACTGTCATGAATCTTCCATTAGGTGTTTTAATAGCCAATTTGAGTACAAAAGAAAAATCAGTAATAAGAAGAAAAGAGAAATTTATATACAAAATAAACGCCGCTGAAAGCGCCATTATTTCCTAATAAAATCTGCATAAATGACAGTCTTCTTTCAGCATATTACTATCATTGCTATTCAGTAGATGAAACCTATTCATATGGAAAAGCACAGAGAGCTTGTTCATTTGGAAGACGTACAAGGGAGCAAAGGGAAATACATAAAGAAGAGTTTTCACTTATTAAAATAGAAAAAAATACATACAGATAAATATCTAAAACTGTATTAAAACAAAAACAGCATTAGGGGATCTGGGATCAATTGTGAAGGTGAAGATCCCTTTTGAAATGCTTCTTATGAAAAAGTGACAAACAAAACTATCCGTCGATGGTCCAAGTCCCAACTGCTACTATTAGGATACAGAAACCTACCATCACGAACCACTCTACCTAAAAAGAGATAAATCTATAGAAGAAACAGACATCCAGACCAGAGAACAGTATTCTAACAAATGAAGCTCAAACGCCCAAAGAACCGGTAGCATTTATTTTATCACTATTATAAATATATGAGCCTTTAGTATTTGCTGAAACTTTCATTGGATGTTTCTCAAAAGTTACACCTAGAAGAGTGAAAGCTTCAGATTCATTCACATTGTTCCATCCACCTGAAGGGATGGATGGGGTGGAAAATCTGTACGAGATGTGATCATCATAGTGTTTTCGTTTGATTGTAATTCGCCCTCATACCCTAGAGGCTACACCATTCCTTAGGTCCATGTCCCAATTGCGGCAGAAAAAAAAGTTAAGTGTATCTTAGTTTTACCAGACCACTGAGCTGATTAACAGCTCTCCTAGGGCTGGCCCAAAAGAATTAAATATTTTTCCGTGGCTAGGAACCAATTGGTCACCTAGCAACGGAACCTACAGCTTATTGTGGGATCCGACCACACTATTTCGAGAAATGAATTTCTATCACCAGAAATAAATTCCTTCAATTCCGCGTTGGCCGAGCCGGGATTCGAACTTCGCACCACCGGCAGAGGGTGGCTTCATTTCTCATAAGGGGATACCTTTCAACACCTATGAGTTTTGCATCATCGGCATACTTAACTATCTTGTTTTCCAGACCAATAACCATATCACTTGTATACAGTAAAAATAACAGTGAACCAAGTACAGGGCCCTGCGGAACTCCAGACAAAATAGGCCTTGGTTCACTTAAGAATCCGGCACAGAAACTCGCTGCTGTGCTGTCTACCTGTAAGGAAATCTTGAAGTAACTAAAAATAACAGTGAACCAAGAACAGTGCCCTATGGAATTCCGGACAAAATAGGCCTTGGTTCACTTAAGATACCGTCCACCGCAACTCGCTGCTGCCTACCTGTAAGGAAATCTTGAAGTAATCTTAAAACATATTCACCCACTCCAAGATTCTGAAGTTTATAAACAAGTGCCTTGAGATTAACTAAACGAAAAGCAGCACTAAAATTTATTTAAATGACTCTGTGTTCAAAACCCCTATCAAGGTTCCCTTGCAAATGGCAAGTCTAGTTTAAAAGAGCATCGCAGGTACCTAGCTGCTTCCTGTATGCACACTGACTATCAGCTAACATTCCTTTAGGCTCTATATACTTACATATTGACTTAAAAATATGTTTTTCGGCAACTTTTGATAGCGCAAACAGAATAGGAATTGGCCTGTAGTTACTGCAGTCTGCAGATATGCAACTCTTTGGAACAGGCACTGTATTACTAAGCTTGTGCTCATCCACAAAGATACTACGTAGACATAAAAATCTATAAAATCTAGTAATCTTGGGAGACAACACACTAGAAACTTTAAAAAACAAAACGGAAGGTACCATCAGGATCTTTTCCACCCAATTTATCAAGATCATCCAGAATTCTTAACATCCCTGGAGTGAAATGCACATTTCATAAGTGGTTCTGGGTGACAAGTATCCGAGAGATGAACATCCTCGGCTGATTCCATGGCTTCAGAAGTTCGATGGCGCAGTTCGGCCTTTTCCCTAGGGTCAGTAACTCAGTAAGCAATCTACCATCATCTGTTAGTATAGTGGTGGAATGGAAGACGAACTTAACCCAATGATTGATAATGACAATTTGGTCCACCACAGAAGCCGAGTAATTGCTTTAAATTTCTTCTTCAAGGAATAACTCAAATTTCACTTGGCTGTATGGGAAGTTCTGTTCACAGCACGGCGTGACTCAACAAAAATGGTGTAATTTTCATCTGAACGATTTCGTCTCCTTGCATTGACTTTGGTCCGTTTTTATCATGCTAGGCTCGTCTACATGTATTATCAAATCATGGCTAGTCATTTGTCGTAAATCTGATGACCTTCTAGGGACATATCTCATTAAAATAATCATCAGCATTTCATTTAACTACTGCTTAAGATCAGGATCAAATATAGCATCTGAAATAATAAGTCTCTGACAAGCTTCAATAATGCGATCCCAATTGGCTCTGGATTTTAGCCAGGCCGTTTTTGCAATGGTGGAATTAGGAATATACTGATTGACAGATGTGTCAATGATCAGAAGTTCCAATATATTCACAGACCTTGGACTTGACAATAGCTGGAACATCTGAGAATATGTGATCTAATTTATTACCAGAAATGAGCGCGGGTTCCTGAATTACTAGCAGGACAAAATCGCAGGATACACAGCTCAAGAGCAGACCGGTCACATTGATGTGTGGAATTTGAATGTAGACACTGTACTTTGTATTACAGTCGCCACAGAAAACGAATGAAGCGTTTGAATCCAGTGACTGACCCATAATAATCCTCACCAAGAGAACGCCATATATTTGGATTGCACTAAACCGAAAATACATCGTAGGGTAGAACTTACTAAACATTACATTTTAAAACGAAGAACCTCATGGCAACTACACTCCAAATTTTCCTGACGATAAGGGCATATAATGAGACGAGAGAGAGAAGGGAATAGGAGAAGAGAGAGAGAGAGAGAGAGAGAGAGAGAGAGAGATTTTTAAATACCTTCACTCTGCATACAACTTTCTTTTAACATATACTCAATTCTTTTCGTTTTCATGTAACCTGCATCCAAAACCATACCCATAAACCTTATATCTCCATATTCATTTCATAACAACGAGGAACAGATAAACATCTTACCTCTACCGAAAACTCAGGAGAATTTATGGAGAGCCATTTCAGTTTTAATAAACGAAATAAAAGTAAAGATGGGGGATGAACACTACTGGAACTACAATGAACTCCAATCAAACAATTTTGTCGTGAAATATTATGTAAAAAAAATTTCTTTCTTCATATTTTTAGTATTATGCTTTTGGGAAACCTTACCCTACCGAAACTCAAAATGCTCATTCAAATTGACAAAAAAGCAACAAGCCTGCATCCTTGAGAGTAGTAGGTTTCGCGAAACAGACGGTATTTCCAAGAAATTAACACGCAGATGATAATACAACGTCAAGATCGAGTCACGGATTATTGCAGAAATACAAAACTGATCTTGTAGAGAATGTAGTTATTTCCGGCCGTAAATATCCCAAGGTTAAAGTGGTGCAATTTTGGGGGTTGCTGCAGTCACTTTGTTACCAGATGGCAAGGAAATGGCCCCTGCATGTCCACCTTGATTGATGGGTCGAGTTATTGGAAACCAATCGGCCTTGCAATACACCATATCTCAGAAAAAAAAAGGAGATGCCCATTTTGTTGTTCAAAATATAATGGCGTTCTCGCTACTTGGCAATTACGATGGTACTCTTTCCAAGTCAGTATCACAACACATCCGTAAGAAAGGCAGCGAACTAAAATAGGATAGTAAAAATGATTACCTACAGGGACGTACTGAAGTGACGTATTGGTTTTTCTAACCTTGTATTTATTTTTGTAAGTTCTTGAAATGCTACTCTAAATTGCGAACGTTTTTACAGACCAATTCAAAATACACCTGAATGTCCTAAACACAATATATATATATATATATATATATATATATATATATATATATATATGTGTGTGTGTGTGTGTGTGTGTGTGTGTGTGTGTGTGTGTGTGTGTGTGTACGTCTGTGTTTTCACACGGGTTTTCTTGAAAATGCTATTTGTCAAGACAAGAGATCTTGCACCCTGCCGTTTCACTTTCTTTGTGGCCAAATGCTCAGTCTACATTTTATATAGGTTATTTCCGTAGCAGAAGTTCATACATACACTACCATACATACATACATACCATACATAGCATACATATATATACTCTATATTTTATATAGGTTATTTCCGTAATAGAAGTTTATACATACTACATACATACATGCACACACACACACACACACACACACACACACACACACACATATATATATTATATATATATATATATATATAGATAGATATTATATACATATATATTAATATTATATATATATATTCGTGTACATGTATAAGTGGAGAATATAAAAAGATAGTTTGGTCCATACATGTACGTAATATTGTTTTTGGCGGAATAATAACTGTTACAAAGATAAGCATCTGTATTTTACACATACGGACAGTCTAAAAGTAATCAATAACTTTTAAGAGTGACGTTAGCATCTACCTGTAAAGTACATACCTTAGTTGAGCAGTTTCTAATTACTCCAGATAGATCTTTAGACTGATAATAGCAAACCTAATAAAAACTATAAAAAAAAATATTAAACCAGTTGTTCCTTGGTGCCATTTTCAGTCTTTCATAAGCTAATTGATTACTCCATCCAATATAAATATATTTTAAAGATTTGACTTCGACTCACTCAGAGACCGGGATTCTGTGGAACTTCTTACTTCATACATTTTTGTGACACTGAACTATTCCGCCATTTATTCGTCTTTGGAAAAATGTCAGAAATGATGGTATAAAATGAAGGAAGTACTTGGAGAAAACATCGCCATCCTATGAATGATGAGATTATGGACAAACCTCAATATCATCTAAAAAACATAAGTGGGATAAGAAAAAAATGTTGACAATTTATGCGAAACGGTGACCAATTAACCGTCTCTGAGGACCAAAAAATTTTGATATAAGCTGATGGGGTGGACAGGTGCTGATAACTGGACATTAAACACTCTTTTACAAAACAAATACAAATCGATGCAATTGCCCATAATGGATACCACACAACTGCACAGCAAAGTTCGCCTATACAAGGTATGAGTTTGCGGCCATATGCCTATCTATACAAATGAGCAAAATGACAAGATGACAACTGCTGACGAAGTTTGCCGTTCCGTCACTTTGACCACATACTGACCAAACCCATTGTTCAACTTACTGAGGCGAACGCCACTATATTCGTATAAAATGAAGGAAGCAAACTGCAAACGCAAAACTGTGCTCATCACTTTCCTCCAACATGAACTCCCAATTTCTGCTGATGCCTTTTCTCCTGCTCCTCTTTCACATCTCCCACAGATCAGTTTGAGGAGGAGAAAGAGACCGTGGCTACGGTTTGGGCCAGGGAGCTCTGGGCGAGACTGGGGCTGGAGTACCAAGGAGTGAATGAGATCCACCCCGTCAGTTTATCAGCGATGTAAAACCGAGATAAAAATGATAACAGAGATAATAAAGACGACGCGATAGAGATAATTACATCCTTCGAGAACATCGGCAGGAAAGTATCGGAGCAGAAAATAGGACCTCGAGTTCCCAGAGAGTCCCTTTTCTTTTTCTTTTTTCTTCTTCTTCTTCTTCTTCTTCTCCGCGATGACACGCCCCCTACTTCCCTCAGCCCAACTTTCTTCAAGAAAATCTGGCCGCCACGCTCCGGTGATCCCGAAGGCGGTGACTTTCAAGGGAGGGAAGCGTTCAGATTTTGTTAAGGATTTCCTTATCTGAGGCCCTACCCTCGAAATCTTGGGTATATTCCCTTTTTCGAGTTCTTAACACTGAAAATCGTGGGATGGTATCTCTTCCAAAAATACCTGCAAACGCTGAAAGCGTCATTGCTATGTTTTTGCTACTTTTATCTCAAAAATGAGGAAATGGGCTGTATAGGTCGTTGCCGTTTCTTTTAAGCCAAAGGGACAGACGATTTCCAAAGCAATAGTCGTGGGAAATGTGTCCACTTTTAATCTTCCCCAAAAGAGGAGAGATGCTTTTGGCAAAATAATCATTCCCAACATCATTACCGAAATCCAATACTTCTGGGTAAAAGGAGACTTGAATCTCTGCCCACCGCACTTGCATTTCTTAAGTGTTATCTGAAGATGAAAAAACAAATCCAGAAGAGAAAAAATATAAATATGGACAAGTGCCTCACCCCCTGATGATATGTGTAATAAATCTAATGTCTGAACAATAAAGCAGCCTAGTCTCTTGAAGGGAGATGGAATACAATGCATTTTACTTTCTGTGAATGACCCACGAAAAGCTTGAGAGATAGAAATTTTGAAATGAATGAGGGAAACCCAATAGACATTGAACTTGAGAAGATGAATAGATTTGTCAAAGAAAAAAACAATACGGCACCGGTAAAAGTACAGTTTCTCCCAAAAACGGGATAACGTACTATATTCTAGTATTAAGATTGCAGGTTTGGTCAACAACGGTTAACATAATAAAAAAAAAATAAAAATCAGAGAGCAAGCAGAGGTAGATTAATAGTGCCCAAAAAATATACCAGGAAAAATAAGGAAAGCACACAGGACATTAATCCACTACGCACCAGCATCGATAATGCAGCGTCTATTCAATGCGTTGCCAGCTCATCTGAGGAATATATCAGGAGTGAGCGTAGATGTGTTTAAGAATAAGCTCGACAAATATCTAAACTGCATCCCAGACCATCCAAGATTGGAAGATGCAAAATATACCGGAAGATGTACTAGCAACTCTCTGGTAGACATTAGAGGTGCCTCACACTGAGGGACCTGGGGCAACCCGAACAAGATGTAAGGTCTGTAAGGTAAGGGTAAGGAACACACACGAAAAATACCCGACGTCAGGTATCGAAAAGGCCAAATGACAGCTATTTCAAGAAAAATCCAGTGTGGACTACCGGATGATCAATCTGGGTTTCATGTAGAGCATCACAAAGCCACTTTTGTTGGGTAACATTTTACCATTACATACGGCAACCACTTTCAAAGAGGCATAAACGAATTCACGTGAATGGTATTTTTTTGGTTGGTATAAGAGAATTGACATTTTAAAATTTATCATTTTAATTTTATTTTTTTATAAATAAATTTTATTTTTTGGTTGGTATAAGCGAATTGACAATTTCAAATTTACATTTTTATTTTTTGTATCAATGAATTTATACAAGTTTCTGGGGGGTTGGTATCAGTGAATTTACACACACAGACACACACACACACACACACACACACATATATATATATATATATATATATATATATATATATATATATATATATATATATATATATATATATATATATATAAAATTTGTGGGGGGTTGGTATCAGTGAATTTAGATGATACTTTAACCTAGATGAAACTGCTTTATAACAATAGATAACCTTTATGGACAACTCTGGATACTACGACGTCCACTGCTCCTTCTTTTGTTGAGTTGAATATAGAATTTAGGCCAAAGGCCAAGCAGTGGGACCTATGACGTCATTCAGCGCTGAAATGGAAATTGACAGTAAAAGGTTTGAAAGGTGTAACAGGAGGAAAACCACAAAGCAGTTGCACAATGAATCAAGTGTTAGGAGAGGGTGGAAAGTAAGATGAAGACAGAGAATATGAAAGGAGGTACAGTAAAAGGAACGAAAGTGGTCGCACGCTGCAAAGAACCTTAAAGTAATGCCTACAGTGCAACGCATGAGGTCCACTGACGGCATAACCCCACTACGGGGCTCCTTTCGTCCCAAACATTTAGAAAAGTGTGGATGAATGAATCTGGGGTTTAGGCGAGACGGCCACGACGTTATTCCTTGATACAGATTCACGACCGACGTGATTCCTACGTTCCCTTCATTCATAGCCTTTGTTTAAAGGCTCGGCCGTCATCACGTCCGATCTTTAAAATGCAGATTCATTAAGAGATAATCGTCCCCACAAGATTTCTACCCTACATACGGCCGCGCCTCATTCCTCAAAGCTCTGAGCTTTCCTTTTTACTTTAAGGCTACGTTGCATAAACTGGAGTTCCACGCGCGAAGAGAAAGTATATATATAAGTCCTTCTCCGGATTTTCTTCGCAGCATTCGAGTTGGTGAGGTCCAGCAAGTATTGAAGAAAAAATAGAATAAAGAAACCGACGACCACAAGTCAAAATTGAATATAACATCACTGGTTTTGACCATAATGTCATCTTCGTTTGTTTTCGTTGGCATCTGATAATCATTTAAATCTCTCTCTCTCTCTCTCTCTCTCTCTCTCTCTCTCTCTCTCTCTCTCTCTCTCACTTTCCAGTGTCTCAAGCGCAAGTTTTATGTCAAATCTCGGCTTTTCTTGGAAAGGATTTTGACCAAATTTAACTCTCGTTGAAAATGGTCATACTATACTTTATGCTGTGTACTAATCCAATTTGTCGAGCTATTTTCTCTTCCATGATACATTTTCCTCATCTCCCTCGCTTTCACAATAATACATTGGACAACGAGATTTTTTCTATGGTAGCCTTAAGCAACTTCGAGTCTCTACTGCCTAACCACCTTGCTTTCCTGACCATTACTGGAAGCCTTCGAACAACTAATTCATCACCAGTTATATATTTCTCCTTTCCCAACCAACAGTCCTCCTCACCCGGTTTTCCCCAAACACTTTTTCATGAGGGATCTCCCCTCCCCCTCCCCTCCCCTCCCCACCGGGAGGCTCTCTCTCTCTCTTATTCTTCCCGGACAATTGCTCTGCCACCTGGATGCGGAGATGCGGAGGGGCACGGGCTGATTGGCTGCCTCCGCCTCCAAGAGCTGGACGTGATGTGCTCCAGGGTACGACGACACTGAGCGAGGAAGGAATAAGGGCTTCGCTACCCCCTGGAAAACGGAGTTCTGAATAAAATTCCGTCCTCGTAAGTGGAAGTTTTAAAACACTTTTCTTCTTATGACGCTTTCGTTTTTACCTTTTTAATAATCTCGTATCGTCCCGATCTCGTCTTGACACTTCTGGGAGAGAGACACCTTGGACTCAATTCGCACACAATTTTATCTTTCTGCTACGCTAATCTTTTAGTCTGTGCGTATGTACGTGCTCGTGTGAGTCTGGACGGAAACCCTTTTGTTATCTGGCTTTACAAAGCATGAAATTATACGGATATTGTTTATCTTCATGCCCTGTTAACCGTTTGCCTTCTTTTTCTTCCTCTTCGTTTTTTACGTTTTTTTACTTGAACCCCGAGAGTTGCTTTCATATCTCAGATCCGGTCACCGTTAGCAAGATATAATGATTTTATACCTTCTCATGATCACCAGCAGCGTGTCTATATGAGTGATGTTAAACCTATAATCAAAATATGTTTAAGTACGAGGAATATAAAATCATTCGTGAATATGAAATTGCGCCTATATTTTTACTTTCAAACAGGCAAGTATGTATATATTTTTATTTTTTTATTTTTTACATTCCTTTCGTTCCCCTCAGGGATCAGACACTGAACATCCAAATTAGCCACGCTGTGCAAACACGAATTAATATAATGCCCCGTTTCTTCAAAACAGGGCTTCTCAACAGGGGGGTTATCCATACCCCTTGGGTGTATGAGAACCACATGCTGGTGGTATGGGACTTTATCTCTAGATATCTGTGTGTATTTGATTTTAATGTGCTGATGTATACATGAGTACATTTTGTAAATGAACAACTATATAAAACTACAAATGCTTTTGAGTTTCTTGTATGTTCTATTTCTAGCTATTCAAACTACTAGCACGCATTAAACTAAGTATATTAAGTTATACTGTCAACAAATAAGGCTTATGTGGCCATAGGCAAAGGGGGTATGGAACCATATCGGGCAATTCGCATGGGGGGCTGTAGTCATCCAAAGGTTAAAAAAAACCCTGCTTTAAAGGCTGCCTCATCAAACATACAAACCAACGCACCACATTCATCTAACGCAAGTTCATCAGCTATCTACTACTTTTGAAACGCTAAGCAAGCTTTTCCCTCCCGAGTTGCTGCCTAAAATTTCCACGCTCTATCGCCCTACAATCAATCACGCCATGGCAACGGGTCTTGTCAAGTTTTCAATAAGGCTTTTCTGCTCGTTTTCGTTTCTCTGATCACACCCAGATGGAGGTCGGCTCGTCTCCTGATCTGTCTGCAAATTTCATATAGCTTTCCAAAAAGAAAAAATTACCCTGAAAAATTAAGATTATTTCTCTCCAATACAGGATCAAAGTTTCTCAATTTTTAGTGCAATAACTCAAAAGGCTAAATATGGAATATCATTATAACTTCAAGGAGGTTTTCCGTGTTGCCTGGATTCATTTCATTGTTTTCCTTCTGTTTTGTGTTAGATGCATCAAAAAGATCCATATGTTAGATGGTAAAAGGGCAGAGGGTGATCAATCAACTACACTGTGTTGTGCTACTGGTCTTTTACCAGAAATACACATCTCTAACACCTAAATGGAATGCCCGAGAATCGAACAAGCGGCCACCGAACCTTCTTGATAGTGCAAGAGATAGATTTACAAACGGATGCCGTAAGGCATATGTAAACACCAGGTAACGTTAATACAATATACATACATATCTAGAAATATACATACACCTCTGAACCATAATTAAGTTAACCGAATTATTGAAAGAGGTAAACTCAAACATGAATAATGATAACATATAAAAAGAATATATATTGAAAAATCCAGTTCTTCGATGAACTCTTCATACTGGTACTCTGTGAAGAGAGACAATCATGGTCACATGAATGGGACAAAGAAATAGATAAAAATACAAAAATAAAAATAAAAAATAAATAAAAAAATAAATAATTAAAATAAATAAATAAAAATAAATAAATTAAAATAAATAAATTAAAATAATGAAATAAATAAAAAAAATAAATAAGAAAATAAATAAAAATAAAAATAAATACATGAGAACAAAGTAGTCAAACATGAGTGATCAGCCAATAAACCTTCATGAAGACTCTGTCAATTCCAGCAAAGTTAAATTACTGCAAACCAGTACCAGCTTCGAGATTCGTCAAACCCCCCTTACTTTTCCTTTTAATATAATTAGGAATACACTCCTAAATGGCTCAGAAATGTTAGAGTAATTTCCACATGTGTTCTGTTACACTTGCTTTTTATTTTTTAGACAGTTTTCACTTAAGTAGCTATTGTCGCACCTATTTTTCATTGTACCACAGAAATTGGAACTTCTTGGGCACATTACTCTTAATCGCGCATGCGTCAGAAATATGGATAATTACTCTTAATCGCGCATGCGTCAGAAATATGGATAATTACTCTTAATCGCGCATGCGTCAGAAATATGGATAATTACTCTTAATCGCGCATGCGTCAGAAATATCGATAATTACTCTTAATCGCGCATGCGTCAGAAATATGGAAAATTACTCTTAATCGCGCATGCGTCAGAAATATGGATAATTACTCTTAATTGCGCACGGCCGTCAGAAATATGGATAATTACTCTTACTCGCGCATGCGTTCAAGAATAAAATCAGGATAATTAACTCTTAATCCGTTGCAATGCTCCAGAATTTAATCGATAATTACTCCTTAATCGCGCTGCGTTCAGAATATGAAAATTACTCTTAAATCGTCGCATGCTCCAGAATTCGATAATTACTCTTACTTAAATCGCGCATGCGTCCCAGAAATATGGAAAATTTACTCTTAAATCTCGCATGCGTCGAAAATATGATAATTAACTCTTTAATCGCGCCTGCGTCAGAAATATGGATAATTTAATTCTTAATTCCGTGCATGGCGTTCAGAAACGGAAATATCGAAAATTAAGTCTCTTAATCGCGCACTCCGCGTCAAGAAATAATCGTAATGACTCTTAATTTTCGCGCATGCGTCAGAATATGGTAATTACTCCTTTAAATCGTGCCATGCGTCAGAATATCGCATAATTCGCTTAAATCGAGCAAAATGCGTCAGGAAATAAAATTGATTAATTTTAACTCTTAATCGCGCATTGGCGGTCCAGAAATATGGATCATTACTCTTAATCCGTGCATGGCGTCAAGAATATCGATATTTACTCTTAAATCGCGCATCGTCAGAAATATTCGATAATTACTCTTAATCCGCATGCGCATGCGTCAGAAATGGATCGATAATACTCTTAATCGCGCATGCGTCAGAATATGTGGATAATTACTCTTAATCGTGCATGCGTCAGAAATATGCGAAATAATGACTCTTAATCGCGCATGCGTCAATAAATTGATTGGATAAATTTACTCTTAAATCGTGGCATTGCGTCCGGAAATATCGATAATTACTCTTAATCGCGCATGCGTCAGAAAATATGGATAAGTTTACCCTTAATCCGCGTCATGCGTCAAATATGGATATTACTCTTAATCGCGCATGCATCATAACATTCTCGATTCAAAATTATTTTCAATTCGCGCATGCGTCCGAAAAGAATATCGATAATTACTCGTTAATCGCGCATGGCGTCAGCGTCAAATATCGATAATTACTCTTAATATCGCACATGCGTCAGAAATATGAAATTACTCTTAATCGCACATGCGTCAGAAATATGTCCGATGGAATTACTCTTAATCGCGCATGCTCAGAAATATCGATAATTCCTCTTATCGCGCATTGCGTCAGAAATAATCGATAATTACTCTTAATCGCGCATGCGTCAGAAATATGGAAAATTACTCTTAATCACGCATGCGTCAGAAATATGGAAAATTACTCTTAATCGCGCATGCGTCAGAAATATGTATATCTCTGTTTCATAGGCTAATACACAGAATAGAGATCACATGGTACAGCAAGCCAAAGCATGCCATGAAGGCTATTACCGATGCCAGCCAACAGCATTCTATACTTGTCGAAACCCACTATAACTGGTTCACTTAGGTAGATTCTTGGATGGGCCCTAAGCTTACGAGACGTTTGTTTGTTTGTTTGTTTGTATGGTGTTTTTACGTTGCATTGAACCAGTGGTTATTCAGCAACGGGACCAACGGCTTTACGAGACTTCCGAACCACGTCGGGAGTGAACTTCTATCACCAGAAATACACATCTCCCACACTTCAATGGAATGCCCGAGAATCGAACTCGCCGCAACCGAGGTGACAGGCCAAGACCAAACCTACCACGCCACTGAGGTGCTCTTACCTCATTTTTAGATGGAACTTTCCACATCTTGATTATCTTTCTCTTGCCCCTAATAACTTGTGTGTGGTATAACCAACAATATGAAACTTCTATATGACACGGTACGAATAAAGAGAGCAGTCCCTATTCTGCACTTCCCGTGAATATTTTTACACTTTCTTCATCCCAAGTGCATTCAGGGAAAGGATCAAAATGTTTCTCTTTGCCTCATGAAGGGTCAAAATTTCTTTCGACAATTCTACGAGTCAAGGAAGGTCAGCAGGGAAAACGCGTCAGCATTTGCAGAATAAAGTTACAATGGCTTCAACTCTAGGACAGATATGCCACCCCAAAACACATCAGCTGATATGAGGTAATGAAGGTCTATTAAGATCAATCTAAAATTCTGATGGAAATCCAGAAAGCGAGACTATTACGCCTTAATTTGTGTGGTCAATCAAGTCTACAGTGCCGGGTTATCCATCTAAAATCATCCAGTAGCATGTGGAATATCTTTAAGAATATTGACCTGACAGCTACGTTATGACGTTTATCTGAAAGATCAATCTGCTAGATTATGGGCGTGATCTGGAAGATCACTTTGCTAGATTCGAGAGTCATCTGGTTGATCGATGTACAAGACTCGGTGAGGCTGATCCAGGGGACTATATTAACAGATCCTCTAAAATCTCATATCAACTAGGCTGTGAAGTTATCTGACGGATCAATCTACAACAACTAAACTGTGAAATTCACCTGGAATATCAATGGTTGATCCTGGAGATCGGCAAACTATACTCTGTTTTTTTCCATCTGTCCATCCGCCTGTGGTGTTTGCGCATGGTAACACTGCGTCCCGGTCTTTAAATAATATCCTATTTCGAATATTAACGGTGTAATTCGCATACAGTAAATTATTAAAACACTTTTCAGTTGCAAATGTACACCCAGATATCCTTTTATTTACCTAAAACTTACACATAGCGTAACTATTTAAAGCCTGGGACGCAGTGTTACCATGCGAAAACATCACAGGCGGAGGGACAGATGGAAAAAAAGAGAGTATTGATTCTTTAGATCAAAATGCAAGAACGGGGTGTTAGACAGGAAGTTGAGTTTGTTCGCTAGTAAAGGTCAATACAATACAGATCGTGATGCCCATCAGTCTATAAGAGGATCCAACCACCACATTATACATTAAATTCGTCCCGATCAGATCGATGATTGCATACTCCATGATAAGGAGATCTGAAATTAGCCGACGACCTCTAGCGAAAATTTATAGAAGTTAGACAAAAATAATATCCCACGAAAAATCTTGATTAAAACATTGTTATTTCTAAGTGAATCTGGGAACAATCCCTAAAGGTAAATGGTGTCAGTACTGTATTGAATGGAACAATAATTTTTCAAGATTAAAAAAAAAAAATAAAAAAATAAAAATAAAAAGTGTCTTACTCAGTTAAAACATTACAATGATGAAAACTTTATTACAGGGTTGGTGGTTTAAAAAAAATTAATTATAAAGGTAAAAAAATTAGTTATTTAATTTCTCTTATTCATTTGATTTCATTTGATTTATTTTTTTTATTTGTTGGATGTTACTTCAATCCTTCTTTTCCTCAAAATGTATTTTATGACAGAATTACAATTGATTTATCTTTTAGGTTTCCAGTTCTGGCCTAGAGTATCTACTTGCAATATTTTCATATCAAAATAGATAGATGCAGCACAGTTCTGCTTAAGTTTTTATTAACCTCCAAATTATATTTGTCAACTTGCTTGCTTTCAAATAAAAGAAATTAAAAAACAATTAAAAATCATGATTTTTTAATGAAAAAATTAATGATTTAATCAAGTTGATTTAATCACTTTATTAAATCAGTTTGATTTAATCATTGCCAACCCTGATTTATTAAAAAAAAACTTTACTCCACCACGACTATAAGATCTTAATAATATCAATAACAATAATTAACGAAAACCTAAATAAAAAAAATTCATTTTCACACTCGACAAACTCTTATCTGACGGAATGTAATTTTACATTGCGGTTTCCCGATACAGACTTGAATTTCAAAGTTTTCTTCACTCTTAAAAAATTGCTCTGATAATTCAAAAAGAAAGACGAGGGAAGAAAAAATTACGAGATAAGAAATACAAAAAGCAAAGGTCCGTCACCACACTATCAGGTTATCTATAATAATCCGTGATGATGTTGATAATGGGTACATTCAACTATTGCGCTGAAATTACTATCATTTATATTGCGCCGTTGTTCTATCTTATCCGGAGTACAAATGAAAATCGTCGTTTAATAAAAAAAAAAAATGAATTGCATCATATAAAAATAATTTTCCTCTCAAACAATGACAGGAATTATAAAAAGTAAAATCAACAAAATTGGCAACATATAGAAGGTGTTATTGAGAAATAAGTAAGTGATCTATAATCATTTTAATAACGGCTATTAACCACTTAGTGATAGTCACGATTTCAACTCCAAGAACGGAAGACTTTTCAAAATTACAGAGAGCTCGCACAAATGATAAGACCAATATTTCTTATCATATGCAAAGATGAGAAGGGGGTTAAGATGACTGATGGGAACCAGCGCATGTCAAAATCGACAAATTTGGGGACCTAAATTTACTTTTGATATATATATATAAAAAAAAAATTATTTCAGCGCTACTGAAATTGCCGATATATTTATAACAACTCTTCATGACAAAGCTGAGTGCCGAGATAAACAGCTTGTATGCCTATACCCTGATTGGTAGAAGGAACTTACTTAAATGCGTAAAAATCATATATATATATATATATATATATATATATATATATATATATATATATATATATATATATATATTTACATACATACATGGTATCACACATCCACATGTAAAATATAATAGACGCAGAGTAGGTCACGACCAGTTTCGACTTTAATTTCCAATCCTTCGTCAATGGCTTGGAAATAAAAGTCGAAGCCGGGCAGGATTTACACCCCGTCTATTATTTTGCACCTGTGGATATGCGTGATCAATGAATCACGTGCTAAAGTGATTATAATTATCATATGTATATATATACATATATATATATATATATATATATATATATATATATATATATATACACACACGTGTACAGTAGGCTTAATGAATTTCGGCCCATACCAAAGGTAAGTTGCAATGTGCACTTCAAGATAATAAAACCACATATTCTTCTAACTGTAAACATAATATATTCTATATTCTACGTAATAAAATATATATATATATATATATATATATATATACAACTTGATTCCAGTTACCTTTAAACACAATTTTTTAATTAAGTACAAATAAGCGAGTCAGAAGCACCAACGCCAGAAAAAATAATTTTTCTTACGCCTCATTACCAAACAATGCTAGGGAAATGGCACTTTGAAAAAAAATTAATAAATAAAAAAAAACCTATAGTCTGACAAAAATAAAACTGACACACAACTTGTACAAACAAGGCATGATCCGACCCTGCTTACTCGGGGCGCGTTCTAATATCTACGGTCAAATAGAGCCTTGTTTCACCAACGGAAATTAAAATAAATACGATATATTTTTTAAGTAATTTTTCTGTACAGTTTAACATGCACATTATTTTTCTTACATTTTCATTCTAATAAATAAATCGTAAATATCCTAGCCCCCAAAAATTATCTATCTTTCAGTATCGCGAAACACCTATTTCAGATCTTTTTAGTAATCGAAAATTTGGGCGCCGAAATTTGGGGGCGAAGCTCTAGGAAGGACATTCCCCACACCCGTAGTTATTCGTACAAATGTTACTACGAGAGCTCATGGTTTGGGACTTGCGATTTTATGGGGCACCGGACAGAAAGAGAGTTTGGGAATAGTTACATTGAAATTTTTGCCCGCATAACGACTTCCTCCCTAACTGCGATGCGCAGTCCGAGATTCCTCTTGAAATGTTACATATGCTGTCAAATTTGCACCTAAGAGAAGTTCGACATACATACATACATACGTTACATATCATTTATTCAAATCCTGTAATACAGTATACTTCGATTTAGTTGCAGCCACGGCTATATATTTTCTAAATCTATCCTTTCACCTACATTTTTTTGGTTTAAAAACCAGATGGAAGTAGCTTTATACGTACATACACAAACACAAAAACTTTCTGAAAGATATATAATATTCATGATATATATATATATATATATATATATATATATAATATATTATATATATACATATATATACTAACTATACATATAGTACTACTATATATGAACCAATAAAATGTGTAAGTTTATCACACAAAAAATATAATAATACGTGACCCTTAGACGAGAGCTCTTGAAGAATATGGTATATTGAGTTTTAAATCCAACGTGTACAGAACAGAGCCTAGAAATCTCTCTCTCTCTCTCTCTCTCTCTCTCTCTCTCTCTCTCTCTCTATCTCTCTCTCCTCTCTCTCCCCCTCTCTCTCGCTCTCTCTCTCTCTCTCTCTCTCTTCTCTCTCTCTCTCTCTCTCTCTTCATATGCCTCCAATATCATGAAATCAAAACGCAAAACGAATTATATCAACATACCTGATTATGTTTCATTTGTTTTTTTCATGAAATTCTGAATAACATCTAGTTATAAAACAAGGTAAAAAAAACAATAATAATACTTTCAACAACAAAATCATCGTGAAAAATGCGCCATGCATCAATGTTGATTTATTCGAAAATTCTCCTTTTTACGTTGCGTAGTATGTTTATTGTAATCTCTTATATAAAAAAGAAATTACATCAGATCACGTTAGGGCGAGAGAATTCCACGAAGCCATGTACCCACGCAGAGAGAGAGAGAGAGAGAGAGACGAGAGAGAGAGAGAGAGAGAGAGAGAATGCTCGTAATGCTCCTCGGGGAATTAAGTATTTATATAAATTTTTGCACCAGATTCGCCCCGGCCCCCTCCCCCCACCCGTCGTCGTGCAACGTGCGCCATGTTTTATAAAGTCACTCTCATGCATCGGAGCCATAAATCCAGCCAACCTCGTCATTATCTCAAAGGGCGGACCATTGGAGGGGGGAGGAAGAAGAGGTGTTGCAGCAGGAGGAGGAGGAGGAGGAGGAGTCCTCGGCGAACCTCAACCCTCCCCCAAGTGGGAGGCAGATCCCCTAAACGAGAAGGGCGCAGGAGGGGCTAATAACACCCAGGTCTATTACTGTTTGTTTATCAACGGCCGCTCAGGCGAGATAGTACCGGTTCGTCAAAAATCCTCCCTCAGTCAAATCAAATTTCCTCCGGTATCTTCTGGTCGGCATCGATTATGACGATGAAGCTGAAGATTCTTCAGCAAAAATTCCTATGCCCGAATTTGGTCAGAGTAAACACCGGGAATAAAAAAAAAAAAAGGGGGAAAACGCTTCATTTTTGTTTCAGGTCGGTGAGCTCAAAGACCCCAGCCTGGTATTTAAAGCACATGAGTTACGGTCCAAAATGCTGACAGAGTAAAGGCTATCTCATTCTAAAGGCTGTAATATTTACAAATAAAGTTAATCCGAGATTTTTTTTTCTTCTTTTTCTTGCGTGTGTGTGTGTGCGTGTGTGTGTGTGTGTGCAATCTATACAATATTGCTCTCGGGCACCCTCATGGCTCGGCCGAGCGGGTTCATGTCCACTCAATAGATAATTCCTCCTGATATCATCAAAACTTGAAAGCGTAAAGACCGCCAATGGCAAACTAGGACGCTGATTGGCTGGTCGGTCGTGACTTGTCCCGCCCAGTCAGCCAATGGTGGCGGACCTTCATGCTCCCACGAACCACTGTCCAGACACACACTCGTTGGCACATTCTTCTTGTTTTTCGCCTGGTTTTTATCCCCAGATGCTACAAACTTCAGTCTAGCCCTGCGTCTACATGTTTTATTTTCCAAATTCGCTCTGTGTCCCCATAATACTATAATAAAACATGAGCATCATAACATACATACAAGTCTACGATTCAGTCATAACTTGAAGGTCCTTCTCCACATCGTCTCCAAATGAACTTGAGTATAAAGTGGATCCTCACCATTCATTATGACACGAGCAAGGATCACACATTTTACAACTGGGTAACGAAAATCCTGCCAGAAAAAAAAATACGAGTAAAAAGATTGATCGTTGAAGGGAGAAGAGAAAAAGAGACGTTACCGGCAAAAGAGTGAGCTCGCTCACAACATTAGTTCCCAAGTGCCTCGGACATAAGTAAACACCATTTACCCCTCCCCTCACCCCTTTCCCCCTCCCTCATCCTCCTCCTCCTACTCCTCCTCCTCCATCCTCCGCCACCTCTTTCTCTTCTTCTCCTTTCCGCAAAGAGGCGAGACGTTGCCCGGAAAGCTATTTCCTAAAGATCACGACGGAGACGCCCCCGCGATGAATCGCCGCCCACCCACCCCCTCCCTGAAGTCCCTACTACCTATACCCCCTTCGCCTTCGAAGAGAAAAGTACGGCATTTCATGAAAATTGTATCTGGAGTACAGCACACACACACACACACACACACACACACACACTCCTCATCCTGATAGGCTAAGATCGTGCTAAGGGGAGTGACCCAAGTGGAGCGTCGTAGCTTCGGAGAGCAATATCAGCCGTAATTCCTCTCGACTCTGACGTCACGTTCGCCAGCCAAAGCTTCGCCGCTTAGAATGTTATAATGACGACATCTTCTCGGCTCCAATCACCTCAGAGAGGATGATGGTCCCGACCAGTGAGCGAGTAGGTCTGAAAGTCTAATTGGAACGGAACTGTCCTACAGACCTTGTGGGTACTGGCATTCGTGGCTTCACGTTCTTCATGCCCAGCGAGGATGCCCCAGCCCCACACCCCTCTCTCGATCCACCCAATGCCCACGTTCCGGGGTGATTTACTACTCGTGGCCTCACTATAAATAAGGGAGCAGCGGGCGTGGGAAAAGGCCACACTTAAAAAAGAAAGAAAAATGAATTTTATAGAACATGAAAAAATAAAAATAAAAAATAAAAGATGCCATGGTACGTTTTCAATGAAATTTTAAAAAGTGCTTGCTCAAAAATTAAATTGAATGGTACTCTGTACGAAAAGGGTAAGCTAAAACATTTCTGCTATCATGCCCGAAAGATCTTATCGGAAGTGAGAATGAAACTGCATTAACAAGGTTTGGAATCTGGGATAAGAGAAATATTCCCGATACTAAATTAAGAAAACCCTGAATCTTACAATGCATGGTATCAAATGATTCAGTTGTTTTTTGAACGTACTGGTTTGTTTGTAGGGTGTTTTTACGTTGCATGGAACCAGTGGTTATTCAGCAACGGGACCAACGGTTTTTACGTGACTTCCGAACCACGTCGAGAGTGAACTTCTATCACCAGAAATACACATCTCTTACTCCTCAATGGAATGCCCGAGAATCGAACTCGCGACTACCGAGGTGGCACACTAATACCTTACCGACCACGATACCGAGGCGCTTTTTAACGCATTGGCTAATACGAACTGCCCTGATTGATTCATAGATTTTAGGCATAATGCCAAGCACTGGGGAAACTAAGGCCATTCAGCGCTGAAACGGAAATTGACAGAGAAAAGGTTTGGAAGGTGTAACAGGAGAGAAACCTCAAAGCAGTTGCATTAGGAGAGGGTAGACAGTAAGATGGAAGAAAGAGAATATGAACGGAGGTACGGTAAAGGGAATGAAAGAAGTTGCAGCTAGGGGCCGAAGGGACGCTACAAAGAACCTAAAGTAATGCCTACATTGAACCGCAAGAGGTGCACTGACGACACTACCCTACGACGGGGGAATATGCACACTAAATCGACTATGAACAGATGAAGAAAAAATACGAATATAAAGTGTGTTAACCTTAGAAATTAGGATGTATTAAATAATAGTGTTATTTTTTACAATATATGACAAAATGGAATATTTTTCACATTACGACTTCTCACGATACGAAAATCGACCAAAGCAAAACTTTTGTACGTCTGTTAAGGACTTCTTCAAAGCAAGCCATTTCCAACGATCACAGACCGAGCACGATGAAGAAGAAGAAGAAGAAGAAGAAGAAGAAGAAGAAGAAGAAAGGGGATTCAACAAATTTAGAACCCACACAAGGCACTCATAAACGACTGTTAGCATTCAGATAAAAGTACAAATTTCCAGCTATCCTAAAAAGCTTTTGAATATTTGACTAATTATGCTTACAGAGCGAGTCGACATCTCATCCAGAACAAATATGACAGTAACAGACTTAACATAACTGAATCCCTACGATCTCCCAAATCTAATGAAAATCACCTAACCGTAAGATAATCTACACTGTATCAAACTCCAGCTCAAGTAAAAGTTTTGAATACAAAAAAACAGACTACCGTTAAATCGTCAAGAGGTGAGGACCAAAACATCACGAATTTAAGCCATATCTGGACTCTGTCTCCCTTGGAAACGAAAGGCATAATAAAAATAATTAAAACTTTTCCAAGAGGTGAAAACTATATCGTGATTTCCGAGAACTCGTCTTGTGAATCTCGCTGTCTTTTACTAATAACAGTAGCAGCAATAGTAATGACTAATAAATTACTTCGTGTCTTTTCGTTTCTCTCCACAAATAGCTCACAGCTCATCCAATTTTCCAAAAAAATAAAACACACACACACACACACAAACAAAACAAAACAAAAGCTTTTGGCTCGCTATTAAATTATCATCGATCTTGCTGATAGTTTAAGATACGCGCGCCTGTGTGTGTGTGTGTGTGTGTGTGTGTGTGTGAGAGAGAGAGAGAGAGAGAGAGAGAGAGAGATTCAATGAAACGGACATCACAGCAGTAAACATTACGTCATTTATTTATAGCGCATTTAACCTAGCATCATTCTATGATCATGACACGCTTTCAGGTTGTTGTGATGTTCTTTCACGAAGGAAATACCCATCATTGGTTGAATCTACATTAACATTTTACAAAATCGCGAGAGGAAAGTCTCTCGCTATCATGAATTCTCTAGTATTTGTCTGCAATCCAAAGGAAATAGCAGTTGCTTTATGTAAGCTTAATGGTTGATTACAAAAAGGTCAATTATGGCCGTCGCTTCTCTTTCGACTGGTAATTGCAACACTACTAACGCCCTCAGTAACCTTTCAAGCCCGAGGGACTTGAGAGAAAAAATAAATAAACTAAAAAAAGCCGGGGATGGTACATTCTAGTTAAAAGTAATCTTGGAAAAACCTAAATATAACTAGGAAAATTAGTCAAATTTCAAGACTTAATTTCAGCATCCGCCATCCGTACCCTATTCATTCACCCACTTTCGTCTGCCTTTAGACATTTAAACTTTCTACATATTTTAGGTAATATTCATCAAGAATTATTCTTCCTTATGGTGATATCTCCTAATTATTATTATCATTGACACACTAGTTGCTGCACCCGGCGTTGCTCGGGATAAAAACAACAACCACCCCTACAGGTCGGATTATGCAATCACTTTCAGAATAAGTCATCACTTCGGATCCCGTCAAGCCAAAGAAGTGGTGAAAAACCCCAAGAGTTTGGCTGTCAACTCCGAAAGTCGTTAAAAATGAATGGGTATGAAAAAAAAAGAGGGGTTAAGGCCCGCTTAGAAACGGCCCTCGAATTTCGGATTTTGACTAAAACCTTCCTCGGGGGGAGGTGGGTCTGTGGTAAAAATTTGGTAGCCCTAGCTTTCATAATCTGGGCCTGCATACCGAACAGACAGAGACAGAAATTGCCTTATATATATGTATATATAATATATATATATTATATATATATATATAAATATATATAAATATGTATGTATATGTGTAAATATATGCATACATATTTATATATATATATATATATATATATATATATATATATATATATATATATATATATATATATTATACATAAACTTCCTCCCTGAGGACTATTTCCAGATTGCCAGTTAATAATTATTATCAATATTACCATCTGCTTCTCTTTTCTTGTCCTTCATCGCAAGTAAATCATACTTATTCTATTACCAAGATAATTATTTATAAAAT
This sequence comes from Macrobrachium nipponense, assembly GCF_015104395.2. Lineage (NCBI taxonomy): Eukaryota > Metazoa > Arthropoda > Malacostraca > Decapoda > Palaemonidae > Macrobrachium > Macrobrachium nipponense. Next base: position 52,976,585 of record NC_061102.1, on the reverse strand, counting down.
TACAAATAAAGTTCCACAAACCATCTCAAGATTTCGAAAATACATAATCTTCGCATCCACCAGGATGATAAACACTTCATCCACTGTAATAATTATTATTGTGCCAAATAATGACAACGATAGTGAAAAGTGTGATTCGAATTGGATACACAATTTAGGCCGAGGACCAAGCATTGGGACCTATGAAGCCATTCAGCGCTGAAATGGAAATTGACGGTAAAAGATTTGAAAGGTGTAACAGGAGGAAAACCTCAAAACAGTTGCACTATGAATCAATTATTAGGAGAGGGTGGGAAGTTAGATGGAAGAAAAAAATATGAACGGAGGTACAGTAAAAGGAACGAAAGGGGTTGCAGCTAGGGCCCGAAGGCACGTTTCAGAAACCCTTTAGTAATGCCTACAGCACCAACCCCCTCCCCCTACCCCTGTGGTTCATTGGTAGCTATGTTGCCCTAATTTCTCAAAAAATAAATACAAAACGAAAATAAAACGAAAAAGAAAGTAGGTCAGGAAATAGTCAACCGAAGTCACATGTAAGCGAGAAAAGAGATGATAAATCTGTAAGAAATCTGTTACAAAAATTAATAAGAGCTTATAAGGAAATGGTCTAACAAAGGCAAATTGGGTAAAACCAGGCAGCGGTTGAAAAGAGTACGTACGAGACTGACAGTGCTACGAGGATTAACATAAACTACTTAGATGAAATTATATATAATACATTATATATCCATATGATATATATATATATATACTATATATACATATATATATATATATATACGATATATATATATATCATTAAGACAAAAGTTTATGTTAATCTTCGTAGCACTGTCATATATATATATATATATATATATATATATATATATATATATATATATATATATATATATATATATATATATATACTAAACTCTCTCTCTCTCTCTCTAAAAACAGACCAAGGTCAAGATGCAGTTTGTGAATGGCAGCACACACACACACACACACATATATATATATATATATATATATATATATATATATATATATATATATATATATATATATATATATATGTGTGTGTGTGTGTGTGTGTGTCTGCCATTCACAAACTGCATCTTGACCTTGGTCTGTTTTTAGAGAGAGAGAGAGAGAGATATATATATATATATATATATATATATATATATATATATATATATATATAAAAGTAATAATAACGCAAGAGGAGGATGGTAATCAGACAGTTGGAAGATAGAAGCTGTTGAAAAAGCTTATAAGGAGTAATATTATAAACCTAAAAATTTATATAGAAAAATTAATTAACAAAATTTAATTATGAAAAGGGCGCAACATCTAAATGGTAGAAAAAAAACCGTAAACAACAAAAAGAAAACACTAAGAAGAATGACACTATCAACTTAAGAAGATGAAATGGAAAAAAAAAATAGAGAAAAGACAACGCTTAACAGCCAAAGGTACTACTAAAAGTACAAGGCTGAAAATTAGGAACACCTAAGGTCTGGGAGATAATTCGAACACTGCATATATTACCTTTACTGTAAGCAGCTATTAGCCACCAACCGACACATGCTGATTTGTGATGACAAGCAGTCAGACAGGGAAGACAATCAATTTCGCTTCCTACATACCTACGCATGAAGGGTCTACCTTTCCACCAAGTCTGACTGCAATCACTTCAACCGAATAGCAGTTGCAAGAGGACCAGGTAAGCGTAACAGACAGACAGACCATCTCTTTTCATGCATCCATGCATGACTCTACCTCGAGCTAGTGTTGCAGTGACAAGATAGGCATAACACGCACAATGACGACGCATCTACGGACAGAATGGCAATCATTTACAACTAGTCTGACTTGAATCATTCTGGCACATTATAGTTATGACAAATTGTGACAATGGCACGGACAGGGAAACAGACAAACGAACGTTCTCCCTTCATGCACAATAAAGTAGGATGATCGGCCGTTGTGTCATGTTTGACCGAATCGCTATAATCACGTTGGGATCGCAATGGCTAGGCAAGTAACTCGACACAAACTACCAATCTTCTTTCTTGTACGTCTATGCATGAAGGACTACCTTTGTACCAAGCTCCGAATACAAAATACATAACAGATTACTGACCCTCAGACAGACTCTACCAATGTACCAAAAGTAACAGAATACTTTCGATGGTGTAAGAGTTCTGGAGACAAGGTTAAGCACAGATGACACTGCCAAACACACATACGGCGAACTGTGGGAAAAATAATAGATTCCTCGGACTTCTTCAGTTGGGGAATTATAATGGCATAAATTGGGTATATATACTTTAGGCCAAAGGCCAAGCAATGAGACCTAGGAGGTCATTCAGCGCTGGAAAAGAAAACCGAGATTAGGCAGGTTTGAAAGGTGTAACAGGAGGCAAACCTCAAAAGCGTTTGCAATATGAAATGGTTGTTGGGGGAGGGGGGGGGGGGGTTAGCAAGAACGATGAAAGATAATGTGAATGGGGTCTCAGTAAAATGAAAAGAAAGGGGTTGCAGCTAGAGGCCGAAGGGACGCTGCAAAGAACCTTTAAGTAATGCCTACAGTGCACCCTGTGAGATACACTGACGGCACTAACCACATTCGGAGTCTAATTGCATAAACAGCAGCAGATGCCGATTACCAACAAGGTAATTTGATATCTAGTAGAAATTATACGTTTTCAAAATCATTAAGCATCTGATTCTGCAAAAATGTCAATTCATGACTCTCCTCAACTCTATAAGATACTCGAATAAATTCTTTAGCCACAAAGCAAGTTTCCGCTTTTAATATTCTCGGAGTAACTCGGAAAGTTATTAAATCTGAGGTAATTAGTTATTAGAAAGGTCTTCATTCATCACTGCACCTGTCTGAACTAAGTCTTACCTATTGAGCATTAATAGTCAGAAAAGAAGTCTACGTCTGCATAAAACCATGGAATTTTATCATTTTTATTTCCATCTAACCAGCATTCCTCTATCCATGAAGCCTTGGCAATGAAGCGAGTTACCGATCCGCAAAAACAAGTTTGTGTTTCATTTAATTTAATATTACGTCAAAAGCATAAACATGTTTCATTTGATTCAGTATTATGTAAGACGTATTACGTAAGATTTGTATTAGAATTTAACATCTCTGATTGCATTTAGCTACAACTTAATGGACAACGCCAATACTCATATCACGAGTGAATAAATAATTTCCCCATAAGATGATATATCTAACGAACTATTCGCACATGTACATTATTCGTGGATGTGGATGAAAGTGATATAGTAATCCTAAGCATGAACTTTCATTTTACTGGTAGTAATGAACAAAATATAGTACAACACTCATGGTGATGACTCCATTGGATACCAAGTTTACTAACAGATATACTGCGTTTTTTTGAAAAATTATAGATCGTCTTATGGGTCTTTCATTTTCATCGAAAATGCAGAATAGGTAAATAAACAATATACTTCAAGTAAATCACGTGATAAACAAGACCGGCCGAGTCAAAAGATGAGAGAAATTTTATTAAGGCCTATTAAGATGTAATTTTAATCACTCGAAACGATAATGGTGAAAAATATTCAACTAACTGGAGGTATATAGAACGTAGGGTTTTCAAACCTATTATTAAACACACACACATAGCAAGTTCCAATGTCTACAGGAATGCGAAGTCAGAGAAGCATGTAAAAGCCGAAAGAGAGGCGGCTCCATAAAATCAAGCATCTTGGGAGCAATGCCCACGGTAATAACTATAAAAAAAAATGCTATGAGCTGTAGCATTTATAAGAAGGAAAGGCTGTTTCAACTATGTTGAAACAGTCTTTGAATATATTTGAAATATATTTGAAATATGAAGCATCTCAGAGGTAGACTCTGCGAGGTCTATGACACAATTCGACCAAGGCATGCTATTATCTGATCTAAACCCAATATACTTACAAACATAAAATTTGTGAAGGAAGACTTGGTAGGAGATAACACGGCCTGATCTGACCTCCAGCTTATTGGAAGCGTACTAATATCTACGGTCAAATAGTGCGTTGTTCCACCAACGAATATTAAAGTAAATACGCTATATTTTATGAGAAACTAGCTGTTGTGCGCATTGTTGCTCGGGATAAAAAATGGCATTCAGTCCGTGAAGACAACCCCTACAGGGCGGATTATGCAATCACTTTCAGAATAAGTAATCACTTGGGACCCTGTCAAGCCAAAAATGTTATGAAAAATCCGAAGAGTTTGCTATCAACTCCGAAAGTTGTTAAAAATGAGGGGTATGAAAAATAGGCGCTAAGGCCCCCTTAAAATCACCCCTCGAATTTCGGATTTTGACTAAAACCTTCCTTGGGGGGGAGGGGAGGCTATTGTAGTAATTTGGTAGCCCTAGCTTTCATAGTCTGCAAATGCATAACGAACAGACAGACAGAAATTGCCTTTCATTTATATATAGATAGAAAATTGTTCTGTACTGTTTAACATGCACATTATTTATTTTTTACGTTCTCACTCTTATAAATAAATCATAAAATCTTATTCTAAAATTCCTGGCTCTCGACTCCATGCGAATGCGAAATACTTTCTTCAGACCTTTATAGGCTTTTCCATAGGGCTTTCCTAACCCCCCAACAAGAACAACAACAGGAGCACCAAAGTAGTTTGTAGGCTTACTCTCCGAGTAAGCGAAAACAGTTTTCGTCAACCCTCTTCAGATCTATACCGTCATTATTAGTATCATACAACATTAAATGAGACGAAATTGGCATCTTCAAGGTTAAATATTTGAGACAAAATTTGGACAAGAGAGGATTTTACGAAAAGCGCGATTATGGCAAGGCCAGAAGAGATCCCCTCTCATATTTCAAGTTATATGAAGCTAAGAAAGGCATGACCTCAATGATGAGTTTCTCAAAGCAAGGTAATGTTCCCTAAACATAAACCTTTATGCTTACGTGAGGATGAATTCCCCAAAATTTATGCTGTGAATCCGTGCGATTTGGATATACCACCCTGTGGTAGGGGTGTAAGAATACTAACACCATGGGACATGCGTGTCGTAAAAGGCGATTACAAGGACAGCTGCTGATTTGCAGTCTTACTTTTTTTAGTAAAGGGCTAGGGCCACCACCAATAACTGTGGAAACTGCTGCCTTGCAGGTGGACTTTTGAGACAAAGGCGAAACCCACCGCCAATAACTATGGTTGATGACAGGAAGGGCATGCGGTCGTAAAAACCTCCTTGCCACATAATAAACCATGCCTGATGTTGTAAGGAAAGGCACATCAGGCAACCGACCCTTTACTATAGGGAAAACGGTGTGAAAGAAGAAGAGTTAACGAAAAAAATATAAATCCAAAGATTTTACCATATTTCTTCCGACTAATCTGATAAGACGTTAATAGTTCCCATGCTTAAATGCCAAATACAGAGGGAAACGAGAACTGCTTCCCTGAAACAACAGTAGACATACATTGCGCTTCATTTACAACAATTTAATGTAAAGACATATATATATATGGAATATTTTGAAAACGGCTATTGATCAATTTAGTGAGTTAATGTTCTTCTTCAAGTAACAAAACTTCCTTACAGATTTTTATACTGGAAAATATGAGCAAAATAGGATACCTTAAGTCAATTTGAATGATCTGCATAACAAATGAAGTGTAAAACAAGTGATAATTCTCTCTCTCTCTCTCTCTCTCTCTCTCTCTCTCTCTCTCTCTCTCTCTCATCTCGTCTCTCTCCCCCTCTCTCCTCCTCCGACTCTCTCTCTCTCTCTCTCTCAGTCTACCTCTCTTCCCCTCTCCGGCTCTCTCTATCTCTCTCTCCCTCTCTCTCTCTCTCTCTCTCTCTCTCTCTCTCTCTCTCTTCTGCTGCTCGGGATGACATACGCAATACAGAATCCTTAATTATTTCTCAATTAGAGGAAAACCCTTTTCCACCACCTTACCACCTTAAATACTGGTAGTACTCCCAGAAGCTGCTTTGGCAATAATCAAAAGATTTTGATTTGGAATTTTGAAAACCAGGTAACCCAAATTGTGTTGGCCAATATCATATATTACTAAAACAGCATCGTAAAATAGGCTGCGCCCTGGGGCAGTTTTCAAAATGTCTCTAGTGATTAGGCAAAACTTGGAGTTTGATATATATAAACACTATGGAAGGCTGTAGGCGTTTAACTGTACATACATGAAATACAGATGCTTATGTATGAGAGAGAGAGAGAGAGAGAGAGAGAGAGAGAGAGAGAGAGAGAGAGAGAGAGAGAGAGAGAGAGTTACATATATTGGAAACTGTAGAGATTTTATATATACAAAATGATGACAGAAGGAACTTTCACCATTCAAAGAATTGAATAAGAACTTTCTAGGAATGTATAAAGAGCCTAGGTGTTCAAATGTCTGAGGAAAAAAATAAGAACTCCCGTAACAATTAAGCATAATAAACATCCCTTGCATTTAACCTAGATATGATGTAATCTGATCCATTTGACTAGCTCGATGATATTGGAGAAATTCTAAAAGGTAAAAGTGATATGTATTACCGTAACAGTAACGATAATTATCAATGATTGCTGCACGAGGAGCAACTGAACCTCGCATTAGACCTTCATCATGAGAGCCTTTACGGAGAAAAGATGGAAAAATAACTCAGCACAAATGTTAGATCAGCAAATACAAGAGTATCGGGAATTTTGTGTGTTTAATAACTGGGAACAAGTACACACTGAAATAAAAAGTTGCCCTTGCAGAAATTTTAAACAAAACCCAAGTAGAGCTGCAATACAGAATTAATGAGAGAGAGAGAGAGAGAGAGAGAGAGAGAGAGAGAGAGAGAGAGAGAGAGAGAGAGAATGATGTTCCAAAGATTATACTACAAAAATTCTATAACTGCACCCTTCAATGTTCTTCAATCCATTAAAAAGCCCAAAACAATCTGGGGCCGGGCAAATGTATGAAGAACATATTTAAAAAATTACCCTCAAAAAAAAAAAAAAAATATATATATATATATATATATATATATATATATAATATATATATATATATATATATAGATATATATATAGTACAGTTAAACCGAAATTCATAACCTGGACTCGGTTTCTACACAGTAAGTAGCCAGAATCTTTAAAACTAGAGACAGATGAACAGCTGATCACAAATTACTGAAGAGAAACACGCGTTAAGCCGTTAAGGTATGATCAAGAAAAAGAAGAAAACGTATGAAGGAAAACAGAGTGCATTATATATATATATATATATATATATATATATATATATATATTATATATATATATATATAATATAATTTGATATATATATGGAGATAGTGACCTGACTTGATGAAATTTAGGCTGTCAAGCCAAGCACTGAAGCACTTTCTGCCACTCCCCTTATGACAGTGAAAATTGGAGTTGGAGTTGTTGGACATAGAGACAGAAATCCAGAAATGAAAGAAATGAAACACTTGGATCAAAAGTTCGAAGTACGAGAAAACCCAGTAGTTGCCTAAGATGTATCAGTTAAGAGTGACTGGTCAGCGGGATTAAAGAAAGGAAGCTGGAACGGAGGTCAAATACAAGGCTGAAAATTGGGTGTAGCTAGAGGCCAAAGCAACTGTTAGTAATGCCTACAGTGTACCACGTGAGGTGCACTGACGGCACTACCCACTTATGAGGAATAGAATAGCGAATTCAAACAATTAGTAAGATGCGTTACCTATTATTTTGGGCTTGATGAGCTTGAGAAAAATGCAACAAAATTTTCGAAAACCATAAAAAAAAATTCAACTAAACCATGATATGCAAATTATCTTGGCAGTGAAAATGACTCCCCACCTGAAGCAACAGTTCTAAAAATCAAAAGAAATGGAGGTAGAAATGATGTATGAGAATACTGGCGAAAGAAAAACAAAACGAATTAGAATCCTTCAAAATTAAGAATAATCGCGATAATACAAAAAAATTAAATTAAACAAAAATCCAATTGAAATTTAAGGGACTTATTAATGAACATTCCATTGTGCCTCACTTTAGACAGCAAATTTCATCAGCGTGTGACCAAGCAGATATTACCGGGTAGTTTCCATATTCAAGAATATTCCAAAAGACCCAAAGGACAATCTTTAGAAAGAACTTAACAAACATGAGAGTAAATAACAATAACAGCAAGTTAGAACAACCCAAACTTAAGACCAACCTATTCCAAAATCGGGCCGAGACCTATAAATTATCCTAATACTTACAACAGCTTCATAACACTGTACATTCACATATAAAAAAACGTACAGCAGAAAACCTAAGAATTTATCAAAACCAGGTCACCAAGCTTCCCTTTGAGGCTGAAAATCTTGTTCAAGAAACAGTTACGATGGATCTGAACAAAATCTATCACAATTCCACATCCCCCCTTCCACCTAGTCTGTCATCATTATTGGAGGCAGGCGCTAATTAAACTTCATACAACAAAAATGCCGCATTTGAAAATCTAAATGGTGCATTGTATTTACAAAGCAAGCAACGGTGAAAATACCTGATGACTACGCTGACCTTAAGACCCAATCATTTTTATTATGTCGTTAAGGAATGCTTTTAAGTTGTTGCCCTACTGATTTCTAAAATTACGCTGCAAGCAAAGCACTAGGGCACTTTCCGTTCATTCAGCGCTTAGACAGAGGTTCTCAAACTTTTTCGTGAGCGACCCCATTTGGAACATTTCAATCCTTCGCGACCCAGAGTAAAGAGAAAGAAAATGTTCAGTGATATACACTTTATTTATGAAAAAACTGAATAGTATGTAAAGCCTTTCATTCACAAAACTAAACGAGCAGGATCCATGGCACTGCTTTTCCCTTTCACAAAACTAAACTAACAGGATTGGTTAAAAGAATTCAATTAAATAAATGAAACAGTGAAAGCGTGATCATTTTCCGGCGTCCCCATGACCCATCAAAACTGATCTCGCTACCCATCAAAATAAATCTCGCGACCCATCAAAATTAATCTTGCAACCCATCAAAATTAATCTCGCCACCCATCAAAATTAATCTCACAACCCACAAAAATTAATCTCGCCACCCACAAAAATTAATCTCGCCACCCATCAAAATTAATCTCGCCACCCATCAAAATTAATCTTGCCACCCATCAAAATTGATCTTGTAACCCATCAAATCAATCTCGCAACCCATCAAAATCGATCTCGCGACCCATCAAAATTAATCTCACAACCCATCAAGATTAATCTCGCTACACATCAAGATTAATCTCACAACCCATCAAAATTAATCTCGCGACCCATCAAAATTAATCTCGCAACCCATCAAGATTAATCTCGCGACCCATCAAAATTAATCTCGCGACCCATCAAAATTAATCTAGCAACCCATCAAAATTAATCTCGTAACCCATCAACATTAATCTCGCAACCCATCAAAATTAATCTCACGACCCATCAGCATTAATCTCGCGACCCATCAGCATTAATCTCGCAACCCATCAAAATTAATCTCGTAACCCATCAAAATTAATCTCGCAACCCATCAAAATTAATCTCGCGACCCATCAAAATGAATTTCGCCACCGATCAAAATGAATCTCGCGACCATCAAAATTAATCTCGCAAACCATCGAAATGAATCTTGTGACCCATCGAAACGAATCTCGTGACCCATCAATATTAACCTCTCGACCCATCAAAATGAATCTCGCGACCCATCAAAATGAATCTCGCGACCCATCAAAATTAATCTTACGACCCATAACAATTGATCTCGCAACCCATCAATATTAATTAATTTTGCGACCAATCAAAATTAATCTCGCGACCCATCAAAATTAATCTCGCCACCCATCAAAATTAATCTCGCAACCCTTCAAAATTATTCTTGCGACCCACAAAAATTAATCTTGCAACCCATCAAAATTAATCTCAAGACCCGTCAAAATTAATCACGTGACCCATCAAAATTAATCTCGCCACCCACAAAAATTAATCTTGCAACCCATCAAAATTAATCTCGTGACCCATCAAAACTAATCTCGCGACCCAACAAAATTGATCTTGTAACTCATCAAAATCAATCTCGCAACCCATCAACACGAATCTCCCAACTCATCAAAATTGATCTAGCGACCCATCAAAATTGATCTCGCGACCCATCAAAATTGATCTTGTAACCCATCAAAATTCATCTCGCAACCCATCAAAATTAATCTCGCCACCCATCAAAATTAATCTCGCCACCCATCAAAATTGATCTTGTAACCCATCAAAATCAATCTCGCGACCCATCAAAATCGATCTCGCGAACCATCAAAATTAATCTCGCAACCCATCAAGATTAATCTCACTACACATCAAGATTAATCTCGCGACCCATCAAAATTAATATCGTAACTCATCAAAATCAATCTCGCAACCCATTAAGATTAATCTCGCAACCCATCAAAATTAATCTCGCGACCCATCAAAATTAATCTCGCGACCCATCAAAATTAATCTAGCAACCCATCAAAATTAATCTCGCGACCCGATTAATCTCGCAACCCATCAACATTAATCTCGCAACCCATCAAAATTAATCTCACGACCCATAAAAATTAATCTCACGACCCATCAGCATTAATCTCGCGACCCATCAGCATTAATCTCGCAACCCATCAAAATTAAGCTCGTAACCCATCAAAATCAATCTCGCAACCCATCAAAATTAATCTCGCCACCCATCAAAATGAAGTTCGCCACCCATCAAAGTGAATCTCGCGACCATCAAAATTAATCTCGCAAACCATCGAAATGAATCTTGTGACCCATCGAAATGAATCTCGCCACCCATCAATATTAACCTCTCGACCCTTCAAAATGAATCTCGTGACCCATCAAAATGAATCTCGTAACCCATCAAAATTAATCTTGCGACCCATCACAATTGATCTCGCAACCCATCAATATTAATTAATTTCGCGACCCATCAAAATTAATCTCGCCACCCATCATTAATTAATCTCGCCACCCATCAAAATTAATCTCGCAACTCTTCAAAATTATTCTTGCGACCCACAAAAATTAATCTTGCAACCCATCAAAATTAATCTCATGACCCATCAAAATTAATCATGTGACCCATCAAAATTAATCTCGCAACCCATCAAAATTAATCACTCAACTCTTCAAAATTATTCTCTCGACCCACAAAAATTAATCTTGCAACCCATCAAAATTAATCTCATGACCCATCAAAATCAATCACGTGACCCACAAAATTAATCTCGCAACCCATCAAAATTAATCTCGTGACCCATCAAAACTAATCTCGCGACCCAACAAAATTGATCTTGTAACTCATCAAAATCAATCTCGCAACCCATCAACACGAATCTCGCAACTCATCAAAATTGATCTCTCGACCCATCAAAATTGATCTCGCGACCCATCAAAATTGATCTTGTAACCCATCAAAATTCATCTCGCAACCCATCAAAATTAATCTCGCAACCCATCAAAATCGATCTCGCGACCGATCAAAATTAATCTCGCGACCCATCAAAATTAATCTCGCAACCCATCAAAATTAATCTTGCGACTCATCAAAATTAATCTCGCAACCCATCAATATTAATCTCGCAACCCATCAACATTAATCTCGCGACCCATCAATATTAATCTCGCAACCCATCAAGATTAATCTCGCGACCCATCAAGATTAATCTTGCGACCCATCAAGATTAATCTCGCGACCCATCAAAATTAAACTACGCAACCCATCAAAATTAATCTCACGACCCACCAAAATTAATCTCATGACCTGGCAAAATTGATCTCACAACCCATCAAAATTGACCTTGCAACCCATCAAAATTAACCTCGCGACCCATCAAAACTGATCTCATAACCCATCAAAATTGATCTCACGACCCATCGAAATTGGTCCCGCGACCAATCAAAATTGATCTCACGACCCATTAAAATTGATCTCACGACCCATCAAAATTAATCTCACAACCCCTCAAAATTTTGATCTTGTGATCCATGAAAATTTATCTCGCAACCAATCAAAATTAATCTTGCGACCCATCAATATTAGTCTTGCGACCCATCAAAATTATTCTCGCAACCAATAAAAATTGATCTCACGACCCATCAAAATTGCCATAGTTTGAGAACAACTAGATTAGACATTGAAAATAGAAGTTGGACAGCAAAATAAAGAGAACCAAAAAATAAAGGAGACTAAACACAAGGTTCTAAATGTGGCACTGGGAGAAACCTACTAAAGACACATTAAAAAGAAAGTTAGAGGTGCTGGACAGCAAGTTTGAAGAAAGGAAGCAGGAATGAAAGTAAAGTAGACAGATAAAAAGTTGGTGCAGGTCAGGGGCCGAAGGAACGCTACAAACACATTTAGTAATGCCTACAGTGCACCACGTAATTATTACTGACGGCACTAACCCCTACAGTCGTCGTTGTTAACATCCAACTAATGTACAATGTCAAACAAGACTTTGAAGCTCAAACCGTGATCAAATTAATTCATAAGGAAAAATAAAATGTACTATAGCCTTTTAGACATTACAGACACATGCATTAATATATATATATATATATATATATATATATATATATATATATATATATATATACCTATCATATCATAAAAGGTCTTGCGTTATTATTCTAAATATGTAAACCTAGAAGAATTATCAATAAAACGTGTGTGTGTATATATATATATATATATATATATATATATATATATATATATATATATATATGTGTGTGTGTGCATTACGAAATTACACTACTCTCCGTTGTATTGTTACGGATAATTGCTACCCTGCAGCTGTCTTTAACATAGATTCAGCAAATAATTGTTCCGCTTTTGTTTGTCTACTTGGAAACCGAGGAAACTCCGTCCGTTCACACGAGATCGTAAGCGAGATTCACTATGCTCCGATCGATGACCTGAACAAGGCGCTTAGATACAGTCCATGATGGAGTTTTCCCACTGTTGAGTCGTGGGACTTTTCTCAGTCCGGTTGAAGTCCGATTTGTAGGTGTGAAACGGAATTGTACATGCATATGTTTGCACGGATGGGCGTGGCTAGTGAATCAAGGACTGATATTTTATAAAAATGTGGAGCATTGAGGCACGAGCCGCCTGGTGTGTGAGAGAGAGAATTGTTTTGGGCATTTGGTTACCTCTGAAGGGGTAAGCTAATTGGCATTTGATGTCCTATCATATACTTTGCCATTCCATTTATTTTCCTGAATATTTTCTGATTCCCGTTTTCTTTGATGAACGACTTTTGTTGCAGTGTTCGGGGAGTTGCCCCTTACTTTCCTATGTTACACATATTTGGGAGGGGGGGGGGGGGTGAGACAGATATATCGTGGTTAAAACCACTGCCATGGGAGGTAGGAGGCAATGTAAAGGCTGTTTTAATATATGCATAACAAACCAATGGAAAATTTTGACTGAGATGATGTAATTAGCAATAATGGTGATGGGGAGACGTGACTGAGTCACACCCCTCCCCTCATATTCCTTTTTATTCCATTCTTGAAATTAGGGTTAGTTACCAGTTTCTTGCATATTGCTATTCAATCTGCATTATGTTAGACGTACAAAATAAATTATATTTTTGTAGCCAAGGATTCAATTTAAAATACCTCAGTAAAATGAAGGAGAGAGAGAGAGAGAGAGAGGAGATCGAGAGAGAGGAGAAGAGAGAGAGAGAGAGAGAGAGAGAGAGAAATATTCTTCCCGTGAGTCTACGAGTTGCCAACGACGACTTCAGGTGAGTAACTATCTTTCAAAGAGTTAACATATGCATATATATAAATATATATATATATATATATATATATATATATATATATATGTATATAATATATATATATATATATATATATATATATATATATATATATATATATATATATATATATATGTGTGTGTGTGTGTGTGTGTGTATGTATGTATATATATATCCCTGAACGTTTTTTTACAACAGTGTTACCCAAGTGTTACGCATTTCCATTTGAAATGACGGGGATAGTACGCATCTAATAATTTATGAATGTACATTTACAAAACATGACAACACATACATGTAGTAGTAGAATGAAGAACTTTAGTTATGGTGTCATGAAAAAGTTACGTACTTAGGAGCGACTCGCTATTTGCCTTCTAGAA
>NC_061102.1:52942363-52957363 GCF_015104395.2 Macrobrachium nipponense | reverse complement strand
AGAGGGAGACGGGGAGGGGGGGTGGGGGGGGGGGGGGTGGGGGGTGGGGGGGGGGGGGGGGGGGGGGGGGGGGGGGGGGGGAACTACAGACGAGTATCCAACAATTTCACATATTTGGACAATACCTTTGCACTGCAATAATCAAGAGACGAACCAAAACCCTGTAATTACTTCACCCCGGAAACCTGTTAACACCTACACATATGAGTGATACACATTCTTATCTACCCTCAGACCTCAAATTGGCTGTTCTCTGTTGCATCTGAGCTCGTCTTTCCTTCTAAGCTGACACGTATCACCATCAATTAAAATTTCCTTTATTCCTATTCTGTGAACTTCATATTTACAACCTCGTGTATCTCTCTTGTCCTACATTGTCCTACAGCCTGTATATCTCATTGTCCCTATCTTCTATTTATTCCCATTTTTATTCTCCTGCTATTACCATTTTTGTTTTTTATCTTTTAAATCATCCTCGCTTGCCTGCCCTTTGTTCGCCCCGCGTTTCTTCTTCAGTCTCTGGCTATTTTCGGTTTTAATCCTCCTCCTCCTCCTCTTCATTTCATTCCTCCCATGCCCTATTCCCCAAAAAATCTTCATCGTGCAGTAAGTCACATTCACATCATAATTATCCACACAAGGTCGCCACGATGTTCACCTTGGGCAAGGAAAGCAAAAAGAGACGGGTCACCATAACGTCGGAATTCCCATAGCGTGTCCATGGCGAATTGGATCTAATGCTTAGACCGTCCTTCATACCTTCCTTCGTGCACCGCGCCAGCCCACTCAATTACCCTTATAGAAGAACAATATCTAGCTGTTTACAATGTTAAGTATACCACGCCGTCAACAACCAAATGGTATTGTTTTTAAGAAAAATAATCCACAATTGTTGAAACTAAAACAAACCGGGTCTGCAAATCCCGGAGACGAACAAACCTCTTGACAACGAAAAAATCGCAACTTGGCATCGGGGCATTTTCGCGCACATGGGCGGCTTCGTACGACGGAACAGGCGACTACCTCAACATGGGCATCAAGGCTTCCGTTAGCGCTCCCGTACGCCCTTAGGATACAAACGCATAAGGGCGAATATACAAGCCCTACTTAATTACGGGGTTTCTTTTCTGTTGTTTGCGATGACAATACAAACTTTTCTTGACCCAAGGCACTCTTCTGAACTTACATTAATATTGCTATATGGATTACCAAACATAACTGGTAATTAATTATTTTAGGCTGGTCGAGGTAGATAGATGGATGCCTCCGGTGCGCACCACCCGGCGAAGGATGACAGATGACATCACCCGTTACCCTCCGTGATGATGAGTGGCTGCTGCTGCTTCGTGTGTGCGCTGGGACAACCACTTCTCAAGACTGATGATTGCATGACAGGTGATTGCATGACAGGAAATACGGCCACTGCGAGGATGCACACACACAATGTCTCATGGGTTGCTCTCGCGTTGTCACCGACTTCTCCTACGAAACATTGGTTATTTCTATTCATTATATTCTTTTAAAACCTTATTTCCTAAGACACTGACTTTCCATTCTGATTGTTTTCACACCTAATTACACACTCTTCTCTCTCTCTCTCTCTCTCTCTCTCTCTCTCTCTCCTCTCTCTCTCTCTTCATCTTGGCCGCTTACTCCAATCCTTTTTCCCTGTTCACAATGATCGGTGCTCTTTTCTTTCTACACCATGCACTGACGCCTGGCCCCCTTTTCTTCGGACAGTTTTTCAGAGGTTTTAAAACCCGTCGCCTTCCTTCGCCTCGAATTATATACAATGCCTCGCTCGAAGATCTTAAATACTGCTTTGAAGCCTTAAGCTGTGGAATGAAGTCTTGGCCTTATTCGGGCCCAAGTAGCAACAAATAGGCTGCGCTGTTGGCTCATTAAATATCAGAACCAATTACTGAAGCTGCTTTACTTTACCTTGCTTTTTTTTTTATTTGGTCTAACAAGGAATGAGACGTATTGCTGTTCACCCTATTAGCCTCTATTGAAGTTGGATTGATATATGATATCATCAGGTTGTAATGAACTTCTCAGTCACAAATAACCAAACCTTTGATTGTTTATTCTCATTCTTCATTGAATATGGCGTTGTTTCAGAGAGAGAGAGAGAGAGAGAGACAGACAGAGAGAGAGAGAGAGAGAGAGAGAGAGAGAGAGAGAGAGATATTGAACATCAGAGTAAGTTTCAATACTTTACAATTTTGTCAACGTATGGCTATATACATGAATGGACTTCTATACAGTGTTTATGCAATGAAGAACCAAGACAAATAAAGAACAAGAAGATAACCAATTGGCAATATTACGAAATCGCCCAGTGCCAAGCACAGAAAAGTAACAGCCGACGTCAAAGCCGTGCTCCTGCCGAGATGAGATGGCCAAGCAGAAGCATGCAAAGCCTACGGCGGCCGTGGAATGCGTTGGCGCAGTCAAGGGCCGCGCCACTTGGCCCAGATGATAGAGCACTGGTGGCCAAGTGTGACACGTCCCCGGGAAGAACTTCGCTATCTAACTTTAGAGGCTGCCAATGCATGACCGATACGACTGCCGCCAGAGAGAGAGAGAGAGAGAGAGAGCGCGGGAAAAGGTCAATGCCTACTGCATCTGTGTTCTCGTGTCTCTGCTCGTTCTCCCTCTTTGCCGTTTGCTGCTGTCCAGCCTCTAGAGACCAACGTGACCTCCTCCGCATGCACAGGAAAATTCCACACGACTCCTACCCCTGACCTCCCTGCTCCTCCCCCTCTCCCTTCAGTACCCAAAGGGAACCTCTTGTCCATCTCCAACTTAATTACGAAGTGGAACTACCCAAACAGCTTCACGAAGTATAGAAAAAGGGAACCTCCTTGAGTAGGAACCTCTCATATATGGACAACCGAAAACAAATAACACCTCAGACATTCTCCGGTTGGGTTAGACAGGAGCCACCTACAAATGCCGCATCTGGATAGAAAGAGAACTTCGCTTCACTGATCCAGAGATGGAATTACAGGCAACTTCTCTATGTAGTGGACACCCCCTATCCACCTTTCCAGTTAGGGAACAAGAGGAACCTTCACAAGCACCTCCCTACACGATATACGGAGAATCACGATAAAAGCCAAGCACTAAGTCTTATCTATCCTTCAACTATTTCGTCTGCCGTCCCCAAGCTTACAATCAGTAAATATCCCCCTACATGCAGGTTCCTCCTAATGTACCTATAGCAAAACCTTTTCAAAGTGCTATTTTCTATAGGTTTAATTGTTCAACAAAGGTAGGATATATATGGAACTCAACGACGCAGAACTAACAAAAATAACGTTAGTCTTACAGTTCCAGAATCACTAGAATCTGCATTTCTGTAAAGCATTTAGGCGTCGAGTTAGTAAATAAGAAAAAAAATTTAAAAATCGGTCATACCCCTTTAAATTGAATAAATCTGCATTTCTGTAAAGCATTTTGGCGTCTAGATCGTAAAAAAAATCGGTCATACCCCTTATATTAAAAAAAATTACACAGAAGAAATTCCCTGACTGTAAATTCATGCAAATTCTGTATATGATATATAAATACTAATTTAAGGTACCTACATTATCAAAAAGCTTACAACCCTCTCTCTCTCTCTCTCTCTCTCTCTCTCTCTCTCTCTCTCTCTCTCTCTCAGTGAAAATGCAGAAGACTACAATAAACCAAAGAAGGAAAATAAAATAAATAGGAAACTTAAATATCAATTACTATTCAGAGCATGGCATAAGCTGCATGAAAAACTAAATCTTTAAATTACACGAGCAAAAAAAAAAAAAAAAAAAAAAGTAAAGGAGGAATTGAAAAAGTCTAAGGGTTTTGTTACTTCATATGTAGACACAAAGGTACTTCACTCATGCAATTTCATGCACGGTGACTTTGCTGTGCATGAAAGCCCCACAAGATATTCCGAAATGGAGAGAGAGAGAGAGAGAGAGAGAGAGAGAGAGAGAGTCACAATAGCACAATGCCTAATCCTCTTCTCTTACGGCAATATAAATAATATTGACTAGATATCACTCTGGTAATTTTAGTGAAGCCTGGATAGAGTAACTTTACCATTTTACTGCCTTCAAAAATGATGTCAACAAGCAAAGTAAACACGATTCGTTCTTGAAACCAGAATTTGACAAACTTTAGTGACCTACACTAATCACTAGATATAAAAGAATTAAAATCATGTACCATAAACTCTTAAGAGTAGAAACAAAAGATAATGGAACTATCAAATTAGAAAGGCCAATATAAACACGCTTTCTTATACATTACATAATGCAACATAGCTCGCTATGGCAGAACAGATACTTTGCAAATACGCGAATCTTTTTTCGCGAATGAAGCGATTCAATTCTCCGTAATTTACCTAAAATTGAGTGAAGGTATTACCTTTGACGAGATACACGTTAATAAGACATTTGTTACGGTTGTATTGGCAGACACTGTACTCTGTGAGGACAACTTTACAGTATAAAATAAAGTGATAGTTTTAATTTGTTTATTTTCAACAGCAAACATGATAATGAACTAATCCGTCAAGCGTGTTTCTGTTATGTGTTGACTCCAGGATCAACTATATTGTGATCAAAGAATTCTGTGACGCCGATCGAATCAAAGTGGACGAGGCACGGGGTCCCCTGGGTCGGAGGGTACGGGCTTGGTATAGTAGTGCCCCGCGTGAGCAAGGTAGTGTTCAGGGCGAGTAAGGTAGTGGTCACAAGGTGGGCATGGAGGCCATCATGGCAGCTGGACCAGGAGCGGAGCGGGGTTCAGTGTCTGGTCACGACGCTGTGATCCCTAAAGGTACATTACCTACCCCTTTGATAGACCCACCAATGCCCCTCCAATACCCTCCTCCCCCGCCCCTTCCACTTTTGATACAGCCCCCTCCTTCCTCCCTCCCCCCCCAACACACACAAGTCCCCAATCACATTCCCCATCACGGTCTCTTTCTCTCCCCCCCCATCATCACACTCCCCAGCCCCACTCCAACATCTTCCCCATCATCCACCCCTCCACTGGCCTATGTCCAAAACCCCCTCAAATAGGACCCACCCTTCGTATCATCCCCACCCTTCACTATCATATCCATTCTCTCCCTCTCTTTTTCTCTTCTCTGCACGAGGTTCTCCTGTTTCCATCTACGGCTGTTGATCTTCGCTGCATCCAATCTCTCTCTCTCTCTCTCTCTCTCTCTCTCTCTCTCTCTCTCTCTCATTACTATTTAAAAACTGAAGTGATATTGTCCTTCTAGGATTGATGGCTTGCACTTACTTAGCTAATTGAAAAGAACCGTCCAATATCATATACAATACCCAAAAGAAAGTACTTTTTTATACTTGTGTTTATATTAGGCTCACACACACACACACCCTGACAGATAAACTCTCACACACACTAGAGACTATATATATATATATATATATATATATATATATATATATATATATATATATATATATATATATACATATACATATACAATATACATATACATATACATATACATACTATATATATATATATATATATATATATATATATATATATAGATATGCTTGTGTGTGAACACATAACAAAAATGTGGTTTTCTGTCTGTTGAAAAATAACACATAATCGGTGCAACCGGCCAGGAGGTTACTTCTATAAATGCGAGTTACTTGACTTAGGAAAGCAAAGGTACAGAAGTTAAGTGTGCTTCCTTGGATCTCTCTCTCTCTCTCTCTCTCTCTCTCACACACACACACAAACACAATCCAATTGCATTCATTTCTTGCCTTGTGCGCATAAAGAAAAAAAGTCCAACAAACTTCAATTTCATTTTAATGCCAAACATTCCTAAGGAAGGCCACGTGCAGCTAAAAGAAAATGCGTTTAAAAATCCAATACCTCAGAGAGAGAGAGAGAGAGAGAGAGAGAGAGAGAGAGAGAGAGAGAACGGAATATTATCATCAGTGGGTCTGTCAATACCCTTTTTTCGTCCTCCTGCACCTCATTTCCGCTTTCTTTCTTTCTTACTCTCTTTCTCTTACTTCTCAACTATAGAAAGCCGCAGTCTCTCCTCAGCTTAAAAGTATAATCTGATCATTTAATTCCGTTCTTCCCGATCATGGACGGCGATAAATGTAGAGTATGTCGTGTATTATGCTATATATATATATATATATATATATATATATATATATATATATATACACATATCTTATATAAAATTATATATTTATATATATATATATATATATATATATATATATATCATACATCGAGCTACAATGTCCTTTAATATCTAATTCGCTCTACCTCGGAATTAATATATTTTCATATATGCTTAACCGAAGGGGAATTTTTTTTCTCGCTAATAGATTTGCTTGGTCCTGGGCGCGAACCCAGGAAGACATTCAAATCCAGGAACGTCAGTGAAGCTTTTACCTACCCCACCACCTCTCGCGGTGGTGGGGTAGGTAAAAGCTTCACTGACGTTCCTGGATTTGAATGTCTTCCTGGGTTCGCGCCCAGGACCAAGCAAATCTATTAGCGAGAAAAAAAATTCCCCTTCGGTTAAGCATATATGAAATATATTTAATTCCGAGGTAGAGCGAATTAGATATTAAAGGACATTGTAGCTCGATGTATATATATGAATCACGGTAATGTGATATGACTTATATATATATATATATATATATATATATATATATATATATACACATCTATATCTTATGTATACATTCAGGTATATACATCTATGCATTATATATATATAATACATTAGGTATATCTACTTAAAAATTTTATATACACATATATATCTTATTTATACATTCATATATACATATATCTCTTCTTATATATACATTTAAATGTATGTAAACGTATAATATTTATGTATGTACGTAGGTGTATGCACGTATGTGTATGTATGTATGTATGTATGTAGTATGTATGTATGTATGTATGTATATATATATATACATATATTATACTGTAACTTATCTTACATCCAGTTATCAATGATATCTTGAATACTCACCATTCATTCCTGAAGGTCCCTCGCTTTATATATAGTACCTGCACTTGTCTATTTGCGACTATGTAAATCCGCGTTAAATATACATAACAATGACATAATAAGAGTTATTTGTGTACGCGTTGTAATGCACAGGTTTAGAAAGGAAATGAAAAAAAAAAAACCATTAAAAGATTTTTACAAATACATATTATAAAGATGTATCTAGTTGTCAGCCATACTCTATGCTTTTGTATAATTCCTAAAAGAAAATCTCAATATAGGCAGCCGGGGAATTCTAAGTACTGTAGGCATAACCTGCTCTGTTTTCTCGAAAAACAGAAGAATTACCTGCACACGATTAAGAAGAATGACATCAATATATTATGGAGTCCTCTGCAGACCTATAATCATCGGATTAAATAAACTTGGCGCCTCTATTCACCGATTCAAGACCATCGTAAATTGATACGCCGTTAAATATTCGACGCAACAGGAGATGTTGGCTCATAACTAAAGGCATCGTCACCATTTTTGCTTTTTAGCGGTTTATAAAGTAAGCAACGCAATTATATTTCTTGTCAAATTTGTTTTTATCTTTAAAAGATTTTTCGAACGGTGCTGTTCCCGGAGAGGTTCCAGTACGCGGATATATGTTTCAACATGGACGCACGAGTGTACTATTCAAGATTGAGAAATAAATCCAGTAAACCATATACGCAAGCACACACACGAACACTTAGAGGCTGACTTGAATACCAAGCGTGAATTAGATAGCCTAGGACTCCGGACACACACAAAAAATCAAGGGAAGTCCTTCAGGCATGAGATCATCTTGGAATATAAACAAACGCCTTTAACACGAATTAGCTCAAGTCGAATGATCATATTTTTTCTGGCCGATACTCTGAGAATCGGGCATCACCTCATGTCTTTAAATAGCGCCAGTTTTCCGACCTCGCTCCGTAAGTCCTCCTGGATAACGATCAAGGACAAATGTTATGAGATCATCCCTCCAAGATCACCATCACTTGATTGATTCAGATGACACTTTCATGTAGAATGACATAATTCCCGTAATAGTAAGCCATCTACTTATTCGCTCAAAACTAATGTTCGCAAATGCTATTACATATTCCCATCATAATTCTTCTCTCTTCCTAAATTAACTCAAGTGGAATTAAAAACAAATACAAAATAAAAAAAAGTAATCTTGCCTCCCATCAACCTTCACAGATAATGCGGTTTTGAAATGTCAAAGGAGCTCTGTTTTTCCTCATCAAGTCTACCACAAATGTAAAATTTTACTCATTATTCAGCTCTCTTCCTAGAACCTTCGACACGCAGTAAACACGCAATTATGAAATGCCTTAAAATTTTCTCCTTATACTTCTTTCAAAGCAGTCAATGCTAGTTTCTTTATAATTGCTAAAATATTTGTTCTACTTAGGATGTCTTTCTATAAATATAACGCAAGATGACCTATTTCAAACTTAAGATATTCTTCTCCTTTGCATTTCTGACTACAGAAATGTATCAATCATTATAACTCATAATCTTTTGTATTTAGATTTCTTCCTTCAAGTATCAGTATATAAGTGCCTACGTCTTCATATTAAAAAAATAAAATAAAAAAGTCCACATTTCAACCTGAATTTTCAAAAGTCCATTTTTCTTATAAGTTACCGAAAACGCCAGGGGCCAAATTCTGCACTTGTTGACAGCCGGTTAACCTGCCAATGGTTAACCACTGACTTCAGCTTAGGTTTCAAGCTACAAAATACTTTATCGATCGAACCTGTGTTCATGGGAAGAATATGCCGCTGTTAGGATTCCTTCTGTTTCCTTCTAGTTTTCCCCACTGTAGCCATAGCCATGTTTCATCGCTGGCGAGCTCTTAGTCTGTCTCATGTACTGTCTGTGCATTGGTTTGTTGCGCCATTCTTCCGTTATGTCTGTCATTCCCGTCTCTATATTTCTGAGCCTTCGTCTGCTTTTATCAGTCTGTCTTCCTATGCACTCCTGAGCCACTGGTGGTCACTGGTTTTCAGATATTTCCCCAGTGCTCTGCTTTCGATGTTGACGCAGTAGTTTTTAATTATTATTATTATTAAGCAGAGGTACATATTTGATTTTATGTCGTCCTTTTTCACAAGATGATTGTTTTCACAAGATTCTCGGAATACTATTTCATTCAATTGAAATGTGTTGCTTCCAAGTTATAATATATATATATATATATATATATATATATATATATATATATATATATATATATAGTTTCATTCAATTGAAATGTGTTGCTTCCAAGTATATATATATATATATATATATATATATATATATATATATATATATATATATATATATATATATATATAACTTGGAAGCAACACATTTCAATTGAATTAAACAGTATTCCGAGGATCTTGTGAAAACAATAATCTTGTGAAAACGGACGACATAAAATCAAATATGTACCTCTGCTTAATAATAATAATAATTAAAAACTACTGCGTCAACATCGAAAGCAGAGCACTGGGGAAATATCTGAAAACCAGTGACCACCAGTGGCTCAGGAGTGCATAGGAAGAAAGACTGATAAAAGTAGACGAAGGCTCAGAAATATACAGAGACGGGAATGACAGACATAACGGAAGAATGGCGCAACAAACCAATGCACGGACAGTACATGAGACAGACTAAGAGCTGGCCAGCGATGAAACATGGCAATGGCTACAGTGGGGAAAACTCTAGAAGGAAACGGAAGGAATGATAACAGTGGCACAAGATCAGGCCCTAAGAACCAGATACATTCAAAGAACGATAGATGGAAATAACACCTCACCCATATGCAGTTAGTGCATATGAAAAACGAGACCATAAACCGCATAGCAAGCGAATGTCCGGCACTTGCACAGAACCAATACAAAAAGATGCAGGATTCAGTAGCAAAAGCCCTCCACTGGAGCGTGTGCAAGAAATGCCAGCTACCTTGCAGTAAGACGTGCAAATAGACCAGACGACGTTGATTGACAAAATCAAGAAGAAAGTATCACTCACTGATGTCACAACACCATGGGACACCAGAGCAGATGAGCAATAAGGAGGAAAAAACTTATAAGTATCAAGACCTGCAAATAGAAATAAGAAGGATATGGGATATGCCGGTGGACATTGTACTCATAATCATAGGAACACTAGGCACGTTCCCAAGATCCCTGAAAAGGAACCTGGAGAATCTAGATGCCGGAGTAGCTCCAGGACTCTATGCAGAAGACTTTGCTCCTGGAAACAGAGCGCATAGTAAGAAAAGTGAAGGACTCCTAAGGAGCAAGGATACAACCCGAAATCCCAAACTTCAAAAACAACCAGTCGAATAGGATGACTGTGATAAGACAAAAAGAGAGAGAGAAAAAATAATAATGATAATAATAAAATTACAAAAAGGCAGGTCAGGAATGACCCTAATGACCAGTGAAATTAAAATGAAGGAAGACCGATATTCCAGAACATTAGAAGCACAAGAAATTACAGTGTGTGTGGAGAACAAGAAACAGTGGAAACCACTGACACGCAACATCCCTAAAAGGTAACAAACGCAAGGTAACGTAGATCGTTTCCTTGTACCATCAAAGCAATAGGAATCTGAAATGGCATAATTAGAATATACTTCTTAATAAAGAAATACCGATATGAGTTTGCTCACACGCCAAAAAAAAGAAGAAAAAAAGATACGAGTCACATTATGATACAAAGAACAAGTTATACTTCCATTCGCCAACTGTTCGTAGAAAAAATGACCGTCGTTCTTCTGTCGACGAGAGAAAACTAATATTTTGACAGGTCCGAAATGTTTCTTCCCACATATACCAGGAATTATTATAAATTACCGTCACAAGCACTTATTCCTTTGCCAATAGACACTCGCTGTACTTCGAAATAAAATAAATAACTCACAGTCACCCTTAAAAACAATTTCGTCAGTCGTCAAGCTCGTTAAACAGGTCTCGCACTAATTACTGGGGGCCGTGAAAGACGGTAATCTAGTAAAATGAGCAAGCAACCTAAAAACAAAAAAGCTCCTTCCAAATTCGAACAGATAATAATTATCACGTCAGCCTTGAAACAGAAGCAGCACCGAAGCCACGCTCGAACAAGACCTTTTTCTTTCCATCTTTATGTCAAGATTACCTCGGTGATTGACAGGTTACAGTGGAAGGGTAGAGTTGACGTAACCTTTGTACATGGACCCATCGTTTTTCTTGCCCGGTTTTGGGTTGAAAATACCCGTGTTTGAATGAATGATGGCGGGTATGAAGGGACGCGAGTGTGCCCTAATTTCTATGTAAAAGCCCCCTTTATCGATCCGCAAAAAAGAAGGGTCCCTCCGATGCAAAATCACCACGCTGAGACAGCCGGAACCAATGTTAATGTGGTGTTCACTAAACGCAACTCAACTTATGAAATATAAGAACAGAATGTCGGTCGCTAAAATTTCAGATATTGATTCGTAGGCATTCACAAAGTTGTGCAATTTCGCATTATTCTACTAATAGTAATTGAGCTGGTTAAATATGCCGCCGCTGTGCGACAGTTACAGACACAGACGAAGAGATGACAACCGCGATTGTATACACATGAGAGACAGACCTAAATGGTTCACAAAGTGTGTGTGCGCGCATGTGTGTGTGTTCACGCTGAAGGGATAATTCGGACAAAATGCTACCAATGGTCTCACTGGTGGGCCAGGAAATTGTGTCAAATTCACTGGTAAGATAGCCGGCAGCCAGACCAGGAAACCCCTCAGGTACAGACATACTTAGGTTCCTATACTTCTTTTACGACCTATGTAAATTTAAGACAGTGGGGTTTGATCCCGATGTGATTCAGAAATTTCTGTGAAACACGAGCTCACGTATTCATTAGTTCTGAGGGGGAAAGTCGAATGAAATGGTACCATTGGACTCACTGGCGGGCCGGGAAACTGTGTGAAACTTGCTGGGATGTTAGGTGGCAGCCTGGACAGGAAAAAACACTCCGGTGCAGACATTCTCAGGATCCAATTTCTATTATGACTTGTGTGGGTCAACTGGTAGTCCCCTGGCCTTAAATTTGAAAGACCGGGGTTCGTTAAGTCTCAGCAATTTAATTTGTTTTTTGCGATACAGTTTTCGTGCAGGATATTGAAATTGTTTAGAGAACCAAGTTTACAAGCAAATGTACGTCCAGTGCCGAACTATATCGAGCAGTGACTACATGAAGTTTCTTGGGGATATTCTGTTTTAGAACAACTGCTATCAGATCTCTGGAAGAGAAAATAACGTCGCAAGTCATATGATTTAACTAACTTCCCCCACGATTTGATTTTCAACAAAAAATTCATCCACGTCCGAACTGTTTTTGCAATGTAAGTTCATCCGTCTGGCATGGCCTGTCCACACCAGCGGGCATGCAGCTGGTTATGCTATCTCCCTCTTCTGAAGCAATGTTGCCAGACAATCGCATCGCTCTGGCACCATACTCGGTCGGTCAGTACAGTGGAACACATTGTGGAAACAGTTTGCCCGTCGGCCACTACCTGCTCGTGTGGACAATGCATTGTACAGCCAAATCCATGCGTCAGGAGGCTTTGGATCACGATGCATTCCAAACGTGGGGTATGCAGTCGCCAAACATCTATTAGTATGCCAACAGGTACTTATGAGTTCGGTACATTTACAGAACAAGCTAAGGTCATTCAGTTACATCTCATTGTGCCTTTGTTAACTTAGGCATCAGTTACTCTACTGCTTCAATGGAGATAAAAGTAGCTAACTTCCTTTTGTAAAGGGATACCACCGACGTTGCTTTCTGAAACATTGGGCACTTCTCAATGCTTCAGTTTAATGGTTCAAGCCGAAGACAGGCTGGAGTGCTTGCCACTTTCTCCTTACGAGAAGAGTGACAAGCGACACAGGTAGTCTTTAAACTCTTCTGACTACCGGGGTAACCAACGCAACAAACCTTGCCTAAATATAATATATAATGCAGTTGTCTTTCCTGCATGTCGTTCGTGATCTTAAGTCAAGAGGGCGGACACCGACTTTCTACTGCATAGTTCTCCTCTACTTTCAATGTATTCAAATCTTATGTTGATGGTACAGACTCCGATTCTCCCGGAGTACAACTAAGCACACTTACGACTGAGCTTGCCAAAGGAAGCGTGGGTGGTAAGGAAAGACAAGCATGCATTTCGGAAAGCACAAGTAACAAACATTTTGTCAAAAACCTGAAAATAGAGAGTGTACAAAGGTCCTTTACAGCTAGAATAGAAGAAGTTAAGGACCTAGACTACTGGGAAAGACTTCAATCCTTAAAATTATATAGTCTAGAAAGGAGAAGAGAACGCTACATGATAATTCAGGCATGGAAACAGATAGAAGGAATAACAGAAAATATCATGGAAATAAAAATATCAGAAAGAGCAAGCAGAGGTAGATTAATAGTGCCCAAAACTATACCAGGAAAAATAAGGAAAGCACACAGAACATTAATCCACTACGCACCAGCATCGATAATGCAGCGTCTATTCAATGCGTTGCCAGCTCATCTGAGGAATATATCAGGAGTGAGCGTAGATGTGTTTAAGAATAAGCTCGACAAATATCTAAACTGCATCCCAGACCATCCAAGATTGGAAGATGCAAAATATACCGGAAGATGTACTAGCAACTCTCTGGTAAACATTAGAGGCGCCTCACACTGAGGGACCTGGGGCAACCCGAACGAAATGTAAGGTCTGTAAGGTAAGGTCTGTAAGGTAAGCCATCATACTGGCATTTCACGACCCTAGCACAACTAGTCCCTGCTCATACTTGGAGAACCAATAAACGGAAGTAATTAAAAAAATAAAAGGTTCCTGGAGAGGCTGCATTTCAAGTAGTCACAACCCCACTGAATATAAATACTGATAATTCCCAGTTTCAGTGACATATCTTTGGAAAATCTTTTCTCGAGGCAAGATTTCTAATCAGCATGAAAAGCAGACGAGGAACTCCATACTAATGCTTAAGCGAGAAAGTTCAGATCATAAACCAATACTTCGCACAAACCATCTCAGTCTGGAATGCGCCAACTCGTAAAATAAACCTATTTGAAATTTTTTAAATAAAATTTCCACAATGGTAGATTATCAATTGCTTACGCCATATACTGCATTTGCGACTAAACATTCTCAAAAACAAATTCCATAAATGCAGGCAATAAGAATTTCATGAACTAAAAAATCTTGCCGTCTTTTTTTTTTTAAAGATCTTTATTGAAAGATTTTTTTATGTACGGATTCGGAAAGAAAACGACCGATCCAATTCAACTGCAGTTTATCATTTAAGACAATTTGATGTCAGAATAGGAACGTTCGTGTGCCTAAAAGTATTGCAAACAATTCGCTCGAAGGTTTTAGAAAGTAAACCAAATACGCACAGATTTATTTCGCATTTTAAGTCTTCAAATAAACGATAAGGTGATACTAAAAAATAAAAACCCTACATGTTTTAGTATCCGCTGGTAGTTAACTATTTAGTTTTTTAAGAGAAAAAATTCTTGAAAAGAAACTCACCCCAACACCCTATACTACGTTAGTACTAGTTTCGTATTTTAGACACTTGTAATACTCGACGGTTTTCGTTGTATTTGGCAACCTTCTTTCTACCAATATCACAGCAGAATCAATTGAATTTCCGTTTTCTGTCCCACTGCTCATTTACGTTAACTTTCAACCTTCACAACAGGATAAAAAGACCCATTTACACTAAAAAGGACGCTCTCAAAATGACAGCAGGAACTCTTGTTAGCCATGACAGCACTACGAAAATATCTTTGGTATGAAAATGTTCATAAAACAGACAGAACAACGAAATAAATTTCAGGATACAGATCGCTTTCACTTATTATCAACTGGGACGTGATTGTTCGGCGATTTCTATCAG
>NC_061102.1:52935105-52936863 GCF_015104395.2 Macrobrachium nipponense | reverse complement strand
ACTTCAAAAGGGAGTCCTTTTGGATCCTCGAAGCCGCGGTCTGTGAAGATTCGTAGCTTCTTAGCGGCGTCAGCCGGAATTCGGGCAGTCTCCAAAGGGAGTTTTGAGTTCTTCAGGGGCGTCACTTCAGTTTGAGAACTCCGCTTAATCTTTTCCGATTGATTTTTGTGAAGAGTTGGGTCTCGTACAAATTTTGTTTAAGTATTTCAGGAAAGAAAAGGAATTCAGACTAGACTCTTGAAGTATTCCCTTTAACCTTTAAATCTTTTACTGTATTTCTCTCGTTTCCTTTCGTGAGAAGTAGCTAGAATTTGCATTGGTTTAAGGGTTTGTTCTGTACAGTAAATAGATATGTTAAATAATATTTTGTGTTTGTTCTGTGCAATAAAAAAAATAAATTATTCCATATCCTCGAAATCGCAGTCCGGATGTGGCGTTTCAGTTCGGTGTTGTTTTTCAATAATGCTGACTGTATTTTTTTAAACTCCTAAAATGTATCTATAGATTAAATAAAAACTCCAACCTCAATTTGGAAAACTGATATTTGTGAGTTTTATTCACTAAATTGTAGTGTCTATCTGGAAATTGTATATACTTCACTGTTAAGATTGTTCTATGTGCATAATTAATGTTTAGTGTATATATGCATATATAGTATGTATATATATATATATATATATATATATATATATATATATATATATATATATGTGTGTGTGTGTGTGTGTGTGTATATGTATGTATGTATGTATGTATATATATATATATATATATATATTATATATATATATATATATATATATGATATATATATATATATACATACATATATGTATATACAAACACACACATATATGCATATATACAGTAAACATTAATTATGGACATAGAACAAACTTAACAGTGAAGTATATACAATTTCTAGATAGACAAAACTTTACATTACTCCAACACTACAATTTAGTGAATAAAACTCACAAATATCAGTTTTCGAAATTGAAGTTGGAGTTTTTATTTAATCTATAGATACTTTTTATGAGTTTAAAAAAATACAGTCAGCATTATTGAAAAACGACACCGAACTGGAAAAAACGCCCCCACAATCCGGACTGCGATTTCGAGGAGGATGGAAACCAATTTATTTTTTTTTATTGCATAGAACAAACACAAAATATTATTTATATATCTATTTACTGTACAGAACAAACCTTAAACCAATGCGAATTCTAGCTTCTTCACGAAAGGAAACGAGAGAAATACAGTAAAAGATTCAAGGTGAAAAGGAATATATATATATATATATATATATATATATATATATATATATATATATATATATATATAGATAGATAGATATAGATATGTATATATATATATTATATATATATAAAATATATATATATATATATATATATGTATGTATGTATGATGTATGTATGTATATGAGGCAATAGTCCTACCTACCCTTCTTTATGGTTCCAAAACCTGGACAACTTAATGACGCCATGTTAAAGCCCTTGAGAAATTCCATCAGCGATCCTTGCGAATCATCTTGAGAATAACCCGAAGAGGCCGACTGCCTCAGTATTGAAGCCGTTATAATAAAAAGCCAGTTCAGATGGGCAGGGCATGTTGTCAGAATGGCAGACATTCGCCTTCCTAAGCAGCACTTTTACTCAGAGCTATGTGACGGGACTCAAAATGTTGGCAAACCAAGGAATTGATTCAAAGACAGCTTAAAAGACAACTTAAAACTAT
>NC_061102.1:52907605-52925105 GCF_015104395.2 Macrobrachium nipponense | reverse complement strand
TTCACATAAACTAGAGCTAGTGCTACAGAGACAAAGACAAATAATCTCAGAGTAAAATATCTAAATGTGAGTTTTTAAAAACCGAACATGTTTATCTAGGTTTTATGTGTCTGGTCAAGGTCTTAAAGTAGTCCATGGTAAGGTGTCGGCTATTCATAACTTCCGGTACCTATTAACATAAAAAGGGGGATACAGCACTTTTGCGCTGTAGTGGGTATTACAATCGTATGCAAATATGTAACTCTTCAATCATAGCAGCTCCTTTAACAGATCTTACGAAGAAGAGCGTAGATTTATTATGGTCTAAAAAGCATCAACAGGCGTTTGATATCTTAAAAGCGCAATAATGCAGCTCACCTAACTTAAAAATCCCTGATTTAAATAAGGAATTTTTTTTTATTGCAACAGACGCCTCAGACCAAGGGGTAAGAGGGGTATTACTTCAGTAATATGATAAACAGTTCTTTCCTATAGCTTTTTATTCATGTAAACTAAAGCCCTCTGAAAGTAAATATGCAGTAATAGGCAAGGAAGGGCTAGGTATCTTTAACTCACTAGTACATTTTAAGTTCATAATCTACGGCTATCCTGTTAAAATCCTTACTGACCATGTCACTTACCGAGTTTTTTCAAAGGCTTTAATCACAGTCCAAAAGGAACTCGGTGACAAATGATCATTCAGGTCTTTGGAGCCAAGATAAGATATCTACCTGGGAAAGCAATTATCATAGCTGACGCATTATCCCGCAATCCCGCACCATACTGCAAAGAACCATTAATTAGACTAAAAGATATAGAAACATCCGTGCCTATTGTTAAAACCGTATCTAAACAAGAAAATTCCTTAACCCAAGAGATCGCGAGCATTGAATATCTGGGTTGGAGCGCAGAACTGTTACAAACTGAACAAAGCAAGGGTCAGCAGCTAAGCAAAAACAATAAACACTTCGAACGGAAACAGGGTCAGCGACTAAGCAAAAACAATAAACACTTCGAGCAGAAACCCTAAAGCAAAAGTATACTTAAAGTATGTGTATCAGAATAATGTAATCAAATGTAATATTATATGTAGGTCCGTGACGAGGAAAACCCGAAGAACACAGCAGATGACTAACGACCAGGTAGTAATAATAATCTCTTTCATACCAATCGTCCTAAACTGGTTGCATTCCGTCATCCAGGGTTCCCTATTATGTCACAGAAAGCCAAATCACTGTTTTACTGGCCTACAATGCTTACAGATATAAAAAGCACATAACTAATTGTAACACGTGTCATGAAAACAAGGGATACACTAGGATACCTGTCAGTTTAGGGGCCTATCCTGTGCCAAATCAATCCTTGAAAGAATATACGTAGAATTATTAACAGAATTACGAGTCTGACAGAGGGAATAAACACTTCTTAGTGTTAACAGTTCCTTGACACGTTATATAGAATTAATAGCACTAAAACAAAAACACCGCAATTGAGTGCGTTAGGAATATTTATGAATGCTAAATCAGTAAACATGGAATTCAACACATAATAATCTGTGACTCGGGTGGTGTAAATCAATAATAATCTCTTTAACACGTTGTTTTGGTGGGGGGTGAAAAAAGTTCCTATCCATTTAAGAAAACCAATAATAATATTTTATTTTTTCGCCCGATGTCAATCGGTTTGGTAAAAGAAGAAAGATAAATAACGAAAGTATCAATGTCTTAACGAGTTACAACTCCGTGATATTTGGATCCGAACCTGGATTAATAGCGGTTTTGTCGCTGGTTTTTAATACCATTTATCCCAAAATTCATATCCTAGAATTGATACCTCCACAAGTAAGCCTTATACGTACGCCGCTAGAACACTTTTTCCTCATATTCAAGCCAACCAGTTAATTTATCAAATATAATAGTAAACACAAAAAAATTATATAAATAATAAATAATAAAAAATAAAATAAATTATGGATACAAGTGGAGGGTCCCAATATAAAATACACTCCGTAAAGAAGTCGGGAAGGGTTTACAGGATTATTTTAATAAAAAAGGAACTCACGATAAAATCAATAAGCAAAGAAAACGTAACCATAAGGTTATTAAATATCCAAATATATATATGCGTTAAAGATTTGGAACTCCTAACTTTAACCGCTTTAGAGTAATGACAAATAAGCTAAAAGTTTTCAAACACATATCAAAACCTACTGACATATTTGGTCTGTCCCTGGTGATTTATATTCATAGTAAAAAAAAAAAAGAAAAAAAAAAATAAATAAATAAACAAATCAAAATAAAATAAAAAAGATTTTTAAAGTCAAGGAAGTTCTAGAAAAAGATGAAAAATGTTTATCTATTGGAATAAATCCTATAATGAAGTCTTATTTACAGGGCTAACTAATATATATAGAATTTGTATGGAAAACCTTTTTCATTAGTTTGAATAATGGAATAAATTTAATTTAACAGAATTTACATTTATTTACCGATCAATGCAGATTTCCAACATGAAACTAATATATTGTTCAATTTTGGTACTGGTTTTTTTTCAACAGACATTCTTCCTCATGTGGGTGGGAGAATTAAAAAAAAAAAAATATCATTTGAAAATACTAAAGTCGTATTTAATTACAGCAAGTCACGTAAACTCCTTAGCTGGGCTGAGAGCAAGTCTCCTGCCAATTGTGACCGACGTCATCATTGCTGTATCAGGCATTTGTTCCTTTTACCCTCAATAATCTGCTTACCCACCTCAGCTTCAGCTTGTGGTGTGTCGTCTCTGCTTGCGAAGCAGGTTGACTGGAGAGAGGAATGCTTTAGCTCATGAACTTCACATGTGGTTCATAGGTCACGATGACCATGGACATGCCATAACCTATTCTTATCCGTGTGTGCAATGCATTAGTTAAGGATTGCAATCATTTTTAAAATGGAATAAAACCTAAATAAGCAAAACAGAATTTTCTATCAACAACAAAATGAATTAATTGTTTTTTCTGAACCTCATAGACGAATTAGAGGTGAATAAATCAGTTATGACTTTGGTAAACGGCACATTTAGAAGTTATCAAGACAGGTTATATATGAAAAACAAATTTACTTGCAACATTAGACTATGACAATTCAAATAAATCACCATTCATGGGAAATGTCACATTTTTCTTGAAAAAAAAAAAAAAAAAAAAACCCAAGTTATTTTTATAGAAATTAGTTACATAGTGTGGGTTCTTTTCGTTGCAATCGCCTGCCTATTAATACAAAGTTTAAAATTTTAAACCTCAGAGGATGCGTTGCGAGAAAAATTGAATATGAAAACCTTTTGTTATGGGCACATAGGATCAGATTTTAATCACCAACTTAATTTTCAGTTAGCATAGAGAAATACAGAATCATGATTTAATATTCTCTTTTGAACTCTTATGTTTTGCCTGGCACTCTTACAACATCGCTCCGTTTTTCCACTTCTTTGTCTAGTAAACTTACTACCAGTCAATATCGAATTTTTTTTCCTTGGGATTTCGTATTAAATATCTGTTTTTATTTTTTATAAATATGGATTATTTTTACAAGTCATCATAGACCCTGGATAGGTTCACTCCATTGTTAATGCCAATGGATTAAAAAAGGTTTTGTTACAGCTGAACTCTTTTGAATTCCAAAACTATTCAGCGAATTCATGTGAGGTTTTTAAGTCTGGTCTTAATGGCTTTTCTTCCCCCCTGTTATTTGGATGTTCGTCTGAAATTTACTTTTGCCCGTTGTGACAAGTATAATTTTTTTTTTTTTTTTGGTTTTCACTTGCCAGGCTGATTAGTGGAACCTAGGGTACATTTATCCTGCCAGTAACGAGAGTTTTCCACAATCGCAACTTCAAAAAAATCGTTCGTCCTCAGCGACGACTACAGTCCAAAGTAAAACAACCACCTACAATGTGAAATGGAATTTTCCTTGGACTTCTTCGACCGACACCCACCCTATCCCGTCGTTAATCTCGTTTTAAAAAAATGCGAAAACGCTCCCAGCGGCTAGTCCGGAAATCGACTACCAAAAAGGGACATACTTCCGATTTCACTACCCCGAAGGGATAATTTCAACTCTATCTTTTGCTGGGCGAAGGAACTCTGTTGCTGGGATGTATATTTATTCATACCGCGAACGTATTTCGTGTGGTCCGATTAGGATGCAGAGAAATAAGTATGAGGCCCGAAATAGAGCCGTTGGACCCCGCCAGAACATTTTCCTTTTCCCCTTGTTTTAACCCATATGGAATTGGCCAATTTCATTTGGCTATATGGTTGGTTGTTTTGGAAACTGTGTAAGTGGACGACAAAGTTGTTTCCGAAGAAGCTAGTTAAATGTGAAGTAGTATAACCTCGGTCGTGTATCCTATATATAGTAAAGTATCCAGGATTCCTAATAGTATATAAATGGATCATGAATAAACAGAATCGAAATAAATATTTTTTTGCGTGTACGCACCTTAGGAAATAATAATAAAAGTTGATCATAATGAACAGAATCGAAATGATATCTTTGGCGGTGTACGCAATAGGGAATCTATTTTAAAGTGCACATATATTTTAATCATAATTAATTGAATCCCATATCACATGTATAAATCAATCAGGTTAAGTCCTATAATCAATCTGTTTTTACCTTTTTATCTTACCAATATCTGCAGTTATTATTATGAGTTTAGTATATGGATTAATGAATCAGATATATAACAGTTTAGCAATAAAAAATCAACGAAGCAATCCAGCATAAACATTAATAATTTTTAATCAATTTCATATATGAAATTAATTTTATCAGTTTAAAATATGATTTTTATCCATTTTTTCTTTCATGCAATTATCAGAGTAACCTTAGTATTTTCTGTAGCATATGTATCTTAATGAGATTGAACTGAAAAACTGTACAGTATATAGCACGTGATCACTATTATTTTACGAATATCATAATGGCATATTAATGTTCTAATATTTTTATTACTTGAATCTGGTATTTGTTGTACGCCATGAATTTTTTTTTTACTTATAAGTATTTTCTATTATCTATAATATATTCACCATAGTGTCTGTATCACACTCCTATAAGTCAAATGGCAAGTCAACGTTTGGAGTAACTATTCAGTGGTTGGTTTTAGGTAGCTGACCGAGCTTTTTTATGTAATGATTACCATAATAGAAAAATAGTTGGAATTGGTTAGTCCATATATATTAAAAAACTGAAAAAACTAAAGAGGTCCAAGCTAGATTGCTTTGCAGGAATGTGAATCAGACTAGAGACTCCTATAAAGATGACGGTATACAATAAAGTATGTAGGTCTAAGATAACATGCCCGTCACCTGTAGTCATTCCAATTGTTTTATGAAACTTTAGTTCCAAGCTTCCCTGCTTTTGGAGACAACACCGTGGGACCTATAGCTCCAAGCGGTCCTACGTGGATCTGTAGTGGTGGTTCTCATTTTTGATTGTATGTTCGTATGTAACTAATGTCATGGTATGTATGGTTCATATGTTCCGAGCTACTGTCTGCTTCCTTCATAACTTGTAACCGAGAATGGTAGGTGGAGCAGAATAGAGTTAGCTATCGTCATTAGAAATGGCCCTGGTACCTCTTTAACTCCTAAGCTTTTATCATGTAGAGAGAAATAGAATTAGCCATCATCATTGGCAGAAATGCGATCAAGCTATCGTCATTAGAAGACTTGTTTATACAAATCCCTACCTGAGCTTCACCATGGGTAAAAATTCAGAGAATATTAAGTATTTTTTGTAAAGCTCGTTCGGTGGTTTTCTACTAGAATCCTCACCATCCTCCATCACCGAATCATCATGAGTTTTAACACATTCGTACTCATAACCAAAGAAGATAATCACCCGACTTCGTAAGTGATTCGTACAAACCCAGACCACACCCAATTGAATATGGAAGTGCAATACCAAACCGGACTTAGCGTAAGATTATCGCGAGTCTCTAAACCATTACCTCATAGGGCGCCTTATTATACAAGGCAACAGCCCTAAAATTTATATATATTATTATATAGATTATATAATATAATTTTTTATATATATCTAATATATATAATACATAACATACTTATATATAATACATACATACTATCAGACATACATACATACATACATACATATAGATACATACATATAACATACATATATATACATACATACATTCGCTAACATTACATACATACATATAAACACCT
Source organism: Macrobrachium nipponense (assembly GCF_015104395.2). Lineage (NCBI taxonomy): Eukaryota > Metazoa > Arthropoda > Malacostraca > Decapoda > Palaemonidae > Macrobrachium > Macrobrachium nipponense. The sequence continues at coordinate 52,918,888 of NC_061102.1, read as the reverse complement.
ACATACCATTACATACATAACATACATAACATACTAACATAACATACATACATGACATACATATATATATATATTATATATATATAATATATATATATTATATATATACATTACATAACATTACCAACACTACACACAACCACACAAACAATATATATATATATATATATTATATATATAATATATATATGTCATATCAATTATATATATTATATAATAATAAATATATTATATATAATATAATATATATCATATAATATATATATTATTATATAATCATTAAATATCATAATATATTATAGTATATATCTTATATATATATATACTATATATATATAGAATATGAATATTTATCACATCACCGTGATATATATATATATATATATATATATATATATATATATATATATATATATATATATATATATATATACGGATATATATATATATATATATATATATATATATATATATATATATATATATATATATATATATATATATACATATATATATATTTTAGCTCCTGTAACATGCAATCAGTATACAGTTAAAGATTCATTTACTTGTGCCAAAGAAATTTGTGATCTAGAATTAGGCAATTGTGTTCTTGTAAGTTTCGATGTTAAATCTTTATTTACTAATATTGCTTTAGCAGAAACCATTGATATATGCATCAACAACTATTTTAATGACTCCAACAGTATCCGTAATTTTAATAAACAACAGTTACACAAACTGCTCACATTAGCTGCGTCTGAATGTTATTTTATGTTTAACGCAAATGTATATAAACAAAAAGATGGTGTAGCAATGGGAAACCCTCTCGGTCCTTCTTTGGCCAATGCCTTCTTATCTCATCACGAAGTTGTTTGGTTAGATAATTGTCCCAGTTCTTTTAAACCACTGTTCTACCGACGTTATGTAGATGATACATTTTCAATTTTGAGATCTGAAGAACATGTACCCCTGTTTCTTGATTATTTTAACTCAAAACACCAAAATATTGAATTTACTTCAGAAGTAGAGAACAATAATACTCTAGCTTTCCTTAACGTGCTCGTAAGTAAACACAGCGATAACACTTTTTCAACATTAGTTTACAGGAAACCAACATTTACAGGACTCACAACTAAATTTTCTTCATTCATCCCTATAGTTTATAAACGCAATTTAGTTTGTACATTTGTGACCAGTGCCTTTAACATTTGTTCAAATTATTTTAGTCTTCATTCAGAATTTCAGTTTATAAAAGAATGCTTCAAAAAATCGGTTTTAATATTGCTTTCATAGATACATAAGTTGGTAAACAGCTAGAAAAGTTACTGTTCCCGAAAGTTTCCATTTTAAAAGCCAATAAAGCAGTACTGTATTTTACTATGTTTTTCTATGGTAATAAGAGTTTTTCTGTTAAAAATAGACTACTAAAACTTTTAAGAGAATTTTATCCTCAAGTTAATGTTAGGGTAGTGTTCAAGCCTAAGTATACTATTGGTGGTTTGTTTAAGTACAAAGAAATCGTACCCCAAGAACTACAGTCTCATGTTGTTTATAAATAGGAGTGCAATTGCTGTAATGCAATTTACCTGGGAAAAACAAAGCGCTAAGCACATGTACGATGGTTTGAACACTTGGGAAGATCAGTTAGGACAAACAGGCTTTTAGCAAAACCACCATTTAGTGCCATACGGGATCACGCAGAAAATAGTGATCACCCTCTAAGGTTAGATTCATTTTCCATTCTCTCTAGTCGAGTGGCCCCCATGGAGCTGGCAATAGTAGAAAGTCTCTACACTTTAAAGTTGAAACCTTCCCTCAGTAACAAAGAGAGGTCCACGGAGATGCTGTGTTTTAAAGTTTTAGTGTGTATGTTTGTATGCCTTCATGATGCAGGTATTTACTTTTTTTAATATTGCTTCCTTTCCTTTTTTTATGCTTGTACATTACTCTTTTTTGTATTATAAATACAATGTAACCTTTGTGTAACATTTCTTCATTCTAATGATCGACTGTAATTTAGTGATTTTTAATTTTTTTGTTTTCTTTCTGTGTTTTTGTATAGACCTGATGATGGAGACAGTTACTCCAAAACCGGTAGTCATAACAAAATAAAGGATGTTTTATGTACAAGTGCTGGTTTTACTCTTTCTATATATATATATATATTAGGGCTTGTGCCTGTATAATAAGGCGCCCTATGAGGTAATGTTAGACTTGCGATAATTTTACGCTAAGTCGGTTGGTATTGCACTTCCATCTTCAATGGAGTGTCTTGGGGTTTGTAGATCACTTACGAAGTCGGGATTATATTTCTTGTTTATGACGACGATGTGTTAAACTCATGATGATTTCGGTGAGGAGGTTCTTGTAGAAAACACGAAGTATAAAAATATATATTCTTCTGAAGTTTTACATGGTGAAGATCAGATATGATTGTATCAAGTCTTCTATGCGATAGCTTGATCGCTTCTGCCAAATGATGATGGCTATACTCTCTCTACATGATAAGGCTTAGGTAAAGAGATACAGGTCTTCTAATGACGATTACTACTTCTAGCTAACTCTGTTCTGCCTTACTACCATCTCGGTTACCAGTCATAAAGGAACAGGACAGTAGTTCGAACATATGAACATACATACATGACATAGTTACATACGAACCACACAATCAAAATGAGACACGCTACAGATCACGTAGGCCGTTTGAATTACAGGTCGCGGTAGTTGTCTCAAGCAGGGAGCTTGGACTAAGGTTTATAAACAATTGAATGACTACAGGTGACGGCATGTTATCTTAGCCTACTTTTATTGTATACGTCATCTTTAGCGTCTCTAGTCTGATCCACATTCCTGCAAGCAATCTGGTTGACCTCTTTAGTTTTAGTCTTTTATATATATGGACTAAACATTCCATATTTTTATATGTAAACACTTACATTAGCTCGGTCAGCTACCAAAACCAACTACTGAATATTACTCAAAACTTGACTTGCATTTGACTTATAGGAGTGTGATACAGACACTATGTGAATATATGATATATATATATATATATATATATATATATATATATATATATATATATATATATATATATATATATAAGTAAATAGAAAATTCATGGTGTACATGAATTTGATTCAAGTAATAAAATATAAAACAATGATATTGGTAAATAATAGTGATCACTTGATATATAATGATACAGTTTTTCACTTCATTTCATTAAGATACATATGCTACAGAAAATACTAATGTACTCTGACAATTGCATAGAATGAAGATTAACATGATAAAAATCATATTTTAAATCATATTTTAACTGATAAAAAATTTCATATATGAATTGATAAAAATTATTAATGTTTATGCTAACTGTTATATATCTGATTCATTAATTCATATACTAACTCATATATAACTGCAGATATTGGTAAGATAAAAGGTAACAGATTGATATAGGCTACCTGATTTGTTTATACATATGTATATGGATTCATATAATTATGATTAATATATGTGCACTTTAAATAGATTCCCATTGCGTATACGCAAAGATATAGTTAGATTCTGTTATTTATGATCATTTATATAATAGATTCCTATTGCGTACACGCAAAGATATATTTCGACTCTGTTATTTATGATCATTTATATATATGATACATGATACTTTATATATATAGGATACATGACCGAGGTTATACTACCACACATTTAACTAGCGTTCGAACAACTTTTCGTCCATTACACAGTTCCAGACAACCACCTATAGCCAAATGAAAACGGCCCGATTTCACAGGGTTAAAAACAAGGGGAAAATTTGCCTGGGCGGGTCCAACGTTCTATTTTGCGCTCATACTTATTCTCTGCGTCCTAAGCTACACGATTACGTTCGCGATGAATAAAATCATCCCAGCACGAGTCCTTCGCCAGCAAAGTAGAGTTGAATATCCTTCGGGTCGTAATTTGTCGGAAGTATGTCCCTTTTGTAGTCGATTTCGACAGCCGCCTGAGCGTTCCGCATTAAAACGAGATTAACGACGAGATACGGTGTCGGTCGAAGAAGTCCATGATGGTGCTTATTCCTTTCACATTGTAGGCGGTTGTTACTCGACTGCCGTCGTCCGCAGCGACGAACGATTTTTTGAAGTTGCGATGTGAAACTCTCGTACTGCAGGATACTGTAACAGGTTCCATTAATCAGCCTGCAAGTGAAATTATACTTGTCACAAGGGCAAAGTAAATTCAGACGACATCCAAATACAGGGGAGGGGAGAGAGCCATTTAGACCAGACTTAACCCACATGAATTCGCTGATATTTTGGAATTCAAAAGAGTCAGCTGTACAAACTTTTTTATCCATGGCATTAACAATGAGTGAACCTATCCGGGTCTATGATGACTGTAAAAATATCCATAATTATAAAAAATAAACAGATATCAATACGAATCCCAAAGAAAATTCGATATTACTGGTAGTAAGTTACTAGACAAAGAAGTGGAAAACGGAGCTATGTGTAAGATGCTAGGCAAAATAAGAGTCAAAGAGAAGATTAATCATGATTCTGTATTTCTCTATGCTAACTGAAATTAAGTTGTGATAAAATCTGATCCTATGTGCCCTAACAAAAGTTTCATATTCAATTTTCTCGAGCGCATCCTCTGAGGTTAATTTTAAAAACTTTATTAATAGGTAGGAGATGCAACGAAAAAACCCACTATGTAACTAATTTCTAAATAAACTTTGGGTTTTTCAAGAAAATGTGACATTTTCCCTTGAATGTTTTACTTGAATTGTAATAGGCTAATGTTGCAAGTAAAATATCATATACCTATCTTGATACTTCTAAATGTCTATGAGGTTCAGAAAAAATTAATTCATTTTGTTGTTATAGAAATTCTATTTGCTTATTTTGTTTATTAATTTTAAAATGATTGCAACTCCTTAGTTGCATTGTGCATACGGATAGACACGTCTGCCTTGCCCATGAGAAGTTCGGGCTAAGCATTCCTTTCTCCAGTCAATCTGCTTTGCAAGCGCGAGATGAAGCCTGTGCAAGCAGATATTTGAGGTTAAAGGAATCAATGCTGATACGGCAAACGCGACAGACCTTCTAGAACTGATGACGTCGTCACCAGCTTAAGAGTTACGTTACTTGCTGTAAGAGATACGACTTTAGGATAAATTTTTTGTTTTTTTTAATACTCGACCCACATGAGAAGAATGTCTGAAAAAAAAACAGTACCAAAATTGAACAATATATTAGTTTCATGTTGGAATTATGTTAAATTAAATATTCCTTATTCAAACTAATGAAAAAGGTTTCCATACAAATTCTATATATATTATTAGCCCTGTATAAGATTCATATAGGATTATTCCATAGATAAGATTTTCACTTCTAGACTTCCTGACTTTAAAATCTCTATTTTATTTATTTATTTATTTATTTATTATTATTATTATTTTTCTTTTTTTTCCTTTTTTCCTTGACTACGAATATAAATCACCGGGACAGACAATATGTCAGTAGGTTTTGGATATGTGTTTGAACTTTTAGCTTATTTGTCATTACTAAAGCGTTAAGTTAGAGTTCAAATCTTTACGCATATATATTTGGATATTTAATTAACTATGGTTACGCTTTTGCTTATTTGATTTTATCTTGATTCCTTTTTTATTATAATTTGTAACCCTTCCGACTTCTTACGGATGTATTATATTGACTCCACTTGTATCTATATTTATTTATTTATATATATATATTTGATAAATTAATGGTTGGCTTGAATATGTGGAAAAGTGTTCTAGCGGCGTACCGTATAAGGCTACTTGCGGTATCAATTCTTTAGATACAAGATATGAATGATAAAGGTATTTAAAACTGCGAGAACTGCTATAATCCAGTTCGGATCCAATATCACGAGTTGTAACTCGTAAGACATTGACACTTCCTATTTAATTATCCGTTATTCTACCAAACTGGGTGATAAAATATATTATTGGTTTTCTTAATGGAAAGGAATTCACACGCGAGTTAAGGAGATTATTATTGATTTACACCACCCGAGTCAGATTATTATTATGTGTTGAATTCCATGTTAACTGATTTAGCACTCATAAATATTCCTAACGCACTCAATTGCGGTGTTTGTTTTTAGTGCTATTAATTCTATATAATGTGTCAAGGAACTATTAACACTAAGAAGTGTTTATTCCCTCTGTCAGACTCGTAATTCTGTTAATAATTCTACGTATATTCTTTCAAGGATTGATTTGGCACAGGATAGGCCCTTAACTGACAGGTGTCTTAGTGTGTCCCTTGTTTTCATGACACGTGTTACAATCAGTTATGTGCTTTTTATATCTGTAAGCATTGTAGGCCAGTAAAACAGTGATTTGGCTTTCTGTGACATAGTAGGGAACCCTGGATGACGGAATGCAACCAGTTTAGGACGATTGGTATGATAGAGATTATTACTACTACCTGGTCGTTAGTCATCTGCTGTGTTCTTTGGGTTTTCCTCGTCACGGACCTACATATAATATTATATTTGATTACATTATTCTGATACACATACTTTAAATATACTTTTGCTTTAGGGTTTCTGCTCGAAGTGTTTATTGTTTTTGCTTAGCTGCTGACCCTGTTTCCGTTCGAAGTGTTTATTGTTTGGTGTTTATGTTTGTTGACTCTTGCTCTGTTCGGTTTGTAACAGTTCTGCGCTCCAACCCAGATATTCAATGCTCGCGATCTCTTGGGTTAAGGAATTTTCTTGTTTAGATATGGTTTTAACAATGGCACGGATGTTTCTATATCTTTTAGTCCAATTAATGGTTCTTTGCAGTATGGTGCGGGATTGCGGGATAATGCGTCAGCTATGATAATTGCTTTCCCAGGTAGATATCTTATCTTGGCTCCAAAGACCTGAATGATCATTTGTCACCGAGTTCCTTTTGGACTGTGATTAAAGCCTTTGAAAAAACTTGGTAAATGTCTCATGGTCAGTAAGGATTTTATCAGGATAGCCATAGATTATGAACTTGAAATGTACTAGTGAGTTAAAGATACCTAGCCCTTCCTTGCCTATTACTGCATATTTACTTTCAGAGGGCTTTAGTTTACAGGAATAAAAAGCTATAGGAAAGAACAGTTTATCATATTACTGAAGTAGTACCCCTCTTACCCCTTGGTCTGAGGCGTCTGTTGCAATGAAAAATAAATTCCTTATTTAAATCAGGGATTTTTAAGTTAGGTGAGCTGCATTATTCCGCTTTTAAGATATCGAACGCCTGTTGATGCTTTTTAGACCATAATAAATCTACGCTCTTCTTCGTAAGATCTGTTAAAGGAGCTGTCATGATTGAAGAGTTACATATTTACATACGATTGTAATACCCACTACAGCGCAAAAGTGCTGTATCCCCCTTTTACGTTAATAGGTACCGGAAGTTATGAATAGCCAACACCTTACCATGGACTACTTTAAGACCTTGACTAGACACATAAAACCTAGATAAACATGTTCGGTTTTTAAAAACTCACATTTAGATACTTTACTCTGAGATTATTTGTCTTTGTCCCTGTAGCACTAGCTCTAGTTTATGTGAATGTACTTCTAAGGTATTTAGAAAAGATTATAAGACCAACCATATAAGCATGTAGGGTATCCCCTAAAAGTCTCCAAACACTATATTGTAATTGGGGCGCAACGTAAGCCGGAGGCATACGTAAAAATTGATAATGTCCCCTGAGTGTGCTGAAAACGGTGTATGAGGTACAATCACTTAGGTAATGGTATCTTCTAAAAGCATTTAAGTAAGTCCAAGTTGGTGAAAAAAATTTATTCTAACCTAACAGAGATAAGATGTCGTCGGTACATCGCACTGGAAACTATCGGGAGTCGTTTCCTTGTTTAAGCGACAGAAATCTACGCAGATACGCCAAGTCCGATCTTTTATGGCATGACGTTTGAGGGAAAAATGATATGGGCTTATTTGATTTCCTAATGGCTCCTATTACTAACATTTTTCAACTGCGTCATTTACCTCTATTTTGAAATTTCAGTGAGAGTCTATACGAAGGTACGTATATAGCTTTATGTTTGTCCTTAGACCGTATTTTGTGTTAAATTACATCCGTTTTTTTTCCAGAGATCACTCGCTAGTGGAGAAACTTCCTGGTATTCAGATAAAAGATAAAAAAAGTTTCTGCTGAATCACCTCTGCTTGAATGACTTTACGGATATTACTTAGATAGAGTATGGGGAGATTATCTACGACTGATTGGGCGTGATTAAAAATTAGCAACAATAAAAAATGCGATATTTATAACTTCCGTATCCACGATATGTATACGTTTGTGGATCACTAGATTTAACTTGTTGCTGCTAGTCAACCGTGTCCAGGGCTTTGTTCGCGGAAATCGTTATATTTCAGAGTGTAGGGAAGGATTAAAATTTCAGATCCCAGCAAAGTCTTTTTACACGCACTAAGACATTCGAGGGTGCATGCGTCTCGAGATTTTGCGTGCACTGCGACTGAGGTTGTGGGAGAATTCTGTTGGGTCATTTGAACAATGTTACGATTTATGAGACAAATGTATAGTTCCTCTATATAAGTTATTATTTGATTAACTGTCTCTTTTTGTTCAAACGGATTTTAATATGTTTGAAGGTTTATAGGATTTTCCTTTGATAAACACGCCTTATTTTTGCAGGATGTAAGATAATATTTTGTATACCCCTAGATGGATCTTACAATTACACTGGATACAGATCAATGTTTTTTATAACTATAGAGGTATCTGTAAGCGCTCGCTTATCCGGACTTCTCATGGGAAGTTCGAACAACAGACGGTGAGTCCGTAAATACAGGATATTACGTTTACTAAAGGAATAAAACAAGATATTCTAATTTTTACGGCGCTTACAGTCGGGCTTAATGCACCACTACTTATAATAACTTATTGTATTAAAATTACTAGAACCTGCTCTGATTACTTGATACTGTCGTGTGATTCATAGGAAAAATCCTTTTTAATTCAAAAAGATATTGGCATGCTAAGATCCAACATCGCTTTTCCCCACTCTGCTAGAGTCGCTTATTGTGTGGAATTTGCTATGCTTTGAACACTTCGGCAGCTTTGACTGAACTTGACTGTCTGACTATATGACACAGTAACCGAGTTTGCTTGTTTGTAATAATTAGGGTCCTTCTCTTTATTACCATCGGCAACGTATTGTGTGCTTTTAGCATTATGTTGCTGGTTACGTATAAAGCAATGAATGACGAACTATTAGGAACTGAGCAATTACTATTAAGACAAGTTATCTCTACTGCATTCAACATTAACTGTTTGTACTTCATTCTTTGCTAAAATTTGAAATAGTGAGGGATCCTGGTCAGCGCATTTAGCCTGATGAAAGTTTTTTATAGGCATGTTATTCCTTGCAATCCAGCCATATTTTAAAAGTTAAGTTGAGTCATTGAGGTTCGATATTTTATATAACTCAGAAAACTCAAGGCTAAAACTGCGATCGGGACTTTGCAAAGGAGCATTTATTGTCATGGCCCGAAATAGTGTTACCTCTAATGTATCTAGATTTGTACGGGTGTTCCACTTGTTTTTGTGTGTTTTCTAATCACTACGGTGCTTAACGACCCTATCCATGCATCTGTATAAATACAGACGTCCACTGCGTAAACGCATATTCACTGTTTAATATGATTTGTTACGTAAGGGATTAATAAAATCAACCCAAAAATGATAAAATTAACATAGTATATTGATTATGATATTTCAGTAGAACTTCTGGAAACAGACACTCAAAGATAAAAAACTCGCAGTAGCGAAATCTCAATGATGTAGATAATTTCTGTAAAAAAGTAAGATTAAGAATGTCTCGTAACTTCAGCCACAGGAATAACGAAATTCGACCTGCAAAGGAAACACTCAAAGTTACTCCAAATGAATAAAAAATTGTACTTAGCTTGCTTTTGTGGGAAGTCACGGTGTTCCGATAAGGACACACGCCTGGTCCTCCTTCTCTATTTAGCGGATGACCTGGTTTGGCTTCAGTTTTCCCCCGTGCGCGTTGTTTCGATGATTCGAGCCCTTGAAAAGATCCGATGCTGCAGAAACGCGTTTCGGTTTGTTTCTTGGAGTGCCGGAAACGCTCACTAACGATGTTTTCTTGAATGATTCTAATGAGAGACGAAGCTTGCGTTGCCGTAGGAAAAAGACATGTCGGTTTTGTTTCTTGAAGTTATTCACTAAACGATGATACTAAGTTGCTTGAAGAATCTCTTGCTTTTCGTCGTCGGTGAAGTTCTTGTTGTTTTCTGAAGTCGCTCACTAAACGATGATACTAGGTTGCTTGAAGAATCTGCTGCTTTCGTCGTCGTTGACTTCATGATTTATTATTCTGTTTTATCTTCGGAGAAGTTGTAGAGTCCTTCTGATACGCTTGCCACCACTTTTAGGGCTTGTGCCTGTATAATAAGGCGCCCTATGAGGTAATGTTAGACTTGCGATAATTTTACGCTAAGTCGGTTGGTATTGCACTTCCATCTTCAATGGAGTGTCTTGGGGTTTGTAGATCACTTACGAAGTCGGGATTATCTTCTTGTTTATGACGACGATGTGTTAAACTCATGATGATTCGGTGAGGAGGTTCTTGTAGAAAACACGAAGTATAAAAATATATATATTCTTCTGAAGTTTTACATGGTGAAGATCAGATATGATTGTACAAGTCTTCTATGACGATAGCTTGATCGCTTCTGCCAATGATGATGGCTAATTCTACTCTCTCTACATGATAAGGCTTAGGTAAAGAGATACAGGTCTTCTAATGACGATAGCTAACTCTGTTCTGCCTTACTACCATCTCGGTTACCAGTCATAAAGGAACAGACAGTAGTTCGAACATATGAACATACATACAATGACATAGTTACATATGAACACACAATCAAAATGAGACAGCTACAGATCAGTAGGCCGTTTGAATTACAGGTCGCGGTAGTTGTCTCAAGCAGGGAGCTTGGACTAAGGTTTATAAACAATTGAATGACTACAGGTGACGGCATGTTATCTTAGCCTACTTTTATTGTATACGTCATCTTTAGTGTCTCTAGTCTGATCACATTCCTGCAAGCAATCTGGTTGACCTCTTTAGTTTTAGTCTTTTATATATATGGACTAACATTCCATATTTTTATTATGTAAACACTTACATATATATATTATATATATATATATATTTATATATATA
>NC_061102.1:52895105-52900105 GCF_015104395.2 Macrobrachium nipponense | reverse complement strand
TTCCAATTTTCAGTATTTGGAAAACAAAATAAAATTATTACTGCCAGAGATAATTTCGAAGATATAAAAGCAAGCTTGAATATTTAGAAAAAACAGCATGGTGTAGCAGTACACAATAAATAGAAAAATAAATTTCTGAGGAACTAAACAAAAAAAAAAAGTGATGAAATGAAAAAGTCACTTATACATTACTGTCCCATAACTGGAAAAAAATTTATACATTATTTTTTTAAGCATCACCAATTTCTAATCAAAGACTAGGTAAGGGGGCTGCTGACTCCATAAGGCCCCCTTATAAAATAAGTGCTTCATTCTATCTTACTACTGAAGGGATTTGCTTCAAATTCTCACCACCTATAATACAACTAAAACTGAAAAAATACAAGTTAGGAAATTAAGAAAAACGACCTTTAAGTTCATATTTTTTCCAGTTAAGAAAGAAAATTTCAAACTTTGAAAAAAAAACTAGAGCTCAAAAATATATTTCCACACTTGTGATTATATATATTTATGCTACATCTGAAAACGTTCTTTTCGATTTGGTTCAGTCATCTTGGAGGCTGAAGCATTTCTTTATGAAAAAAGCAAGTTTTGAGAAAAGAGCAAAAGAAAAAAATTGTCATGTTACTTTCTATTCAAATGGTAAATCATAAGATTAAGTAGATTTTGAGGTGAAAATTGTATGTTGATGTTGATAACGAAATCGGCTTGACAATTGGTATGAAACATTACTGTTGATTTTCATAAGAAACTTGACATTAATATTGTTTAAACCAATGCTTGAATTGTATGCGCAATAGAAATGAATAACTTCCTGACATAGAGATTAAACCAAGGCCTCTCAAATGAAAGGCAGGGGTGCTACCAAATGACCAACACAGGTCGTACAAAATGTTGGAACTCAAGTACTTACACGATACCTAAGGTTTTACCTTGTCAGGTTGCAACACCTTGCATACCATTCGACTGAATTATTGAACCAAGTCGCAGGCATGCAAGGTGTGCAATGTAAAATTTTGTTATTACTGATATCTAGTATGATTTTACCCCATATTTTAATGGTCTTATGACTTAACCCCTTAGATACAAAACAAGTTATGTTATGAATATATTACTCAACTTTTCTATTGAATGAGAGAAACAATTTAGTACCAAGTTGACTCAATAGAACCAAGTCCTTTAATTCTTAAATTTTATTTAAAAGAATTAAAATATCTTTCATTACTCTTTTGACTATTTTTTACGGACTCAGGAATCCCATACTGAATCCAACCCTCCCTATTTATCCGGGCTTGGGACCGGCACTGAGGTGGGTGGGTTACCCCTGCCACACCTCAGTGGCTAGGTTAAAATGTTTGTTCCTGGCACCAAAGGAACAATAGCTCTTCTTGACAAATCTCTTCGTTTCAGTCTCGTCCACATCAGTGGAAAGAAAGAAACAAGCAATAGAGAGAGAAGCGAGAGAGAGAGAGAAGAGAGAGAGGGAAGAGAGAGATAGAGAGAGAGAGAGAGAGAGAGGGAAGAGAGAAGGAAGAGAGAGAGAGAGAGAGGGAGAGAGGGAAGAGAGAAGGAAGAGAGAGAGAGAGAGATATTCGTCTTTCCTGTAGAGGAGTCAGAAGTCCTCCACCCAGGCATAACAGCCCTTTATTGTCCCCCGAAGTATCGCTTCTTCTGATGACCTTTATTCTGGATGATTTCGAGGACCTCATTGAAGAAGGCTAGAACGTCCTCTTCCTGTCCCCGAATCGTGCAGACGTCTGAATTGTCCATCTTGGGCCCTTGGAAAGTGACGTTGTGTGTGCTGGTCATCCTCTTGATGTTCTGGCCTCCTTTGCCGATAACCATAGCTCGTTCTTCCCAGTCGAGGACTGTCTTGTAGAAACAGTTTCCAATCTTTGTCAGTTTTTGGAAGATTTGCTCGTCTGGGACGTCAGTTCCTCTCGGCTGGAGATTTTTGACATGTCTTCTGTCGAGAGTCGGCTTCAAGATCTCCTTAATGTCTTGACAAGCCTCCTTGACGTCGTCCAGTTGGCCTTGTATGATGACAAAGGCCTCCGTCTTCTTGCGCATGATGATCTTCACGTTGTGCGTCTTCTCGATCCTCCTGACATTGGCTCCATTGGGTCCTACCACAAGCCCCTTGTGTTGGGCGTCGATTTCCAGACGATATTTACCTGCACCAGTTCGGGTCAGTCCTTCCGTCATGATGTCACAGTGCCTCACACTGACCTCTTGAAGGACTCCCTGGATGTGCTGGTAGGCTTTGAAGACGTTGTTCAGGTCTCCCCCTAAATGGCAGACTTCCCTATTGTCATTTACCTTGGGGAGAATCAGCTGCACGTCATAGAGGCGCCTTATTTCCTCAACTGCTTGTCCCTTGGGGCCGAGGAGAAGATGTCGTCCCTCGAGTGGTAAAGCAAATTCATAAAAGTCTAGGCTGACGAGCTGAAGGTCCTTCTCCTTCGGCCAGTTCTTGATATCATTGAGCATGGCCGTTATAACTCGTTCAGCCTTCAGGGCCTTCTTCAGTGGACCACAAATGGTGATGTAATCCCGTTGATCCTCTTCGATAGGAAGGTTTAGGGCCACATCCAGCTCCTTGACCAACCTACGGAGGGTTGTCTCCTGCGGTCCCACTATGGCCTTCCTGAACTCCTTTGGGAAAGTCATCACAAAGTCTTCTTTCCCGACTGCAAAGAGCGCCTTCGACACCTTAGTCAGTTCCCGGATGTCAAAAATCTTGTCGACTCGAAACCTGACTTGTTTGTAGACGGCCTCGACGTTCCTCTTCGGTCCTGTCAGAGTCACCATTCTCAAACTGTCGTTGCTGACGTTCATGGTGACCCCGTGGTTGTCCCTGGCTAGTCGGGTGTATTTTCCTCCTTTTCCGATGACCTCTGCCATTTCCACGTTGTCTCCACAGACGAATGAGAAGGTTTGACCTCCAGCATGTTTGAGAGGTCCACATCTGTCAGGTTGCCTCATCCTCGGCGTGTCGACGGGGGCGGTGATTATCTGTCTCTGAGGAATGTCCTTCTTGTTACCTGCCTTCTGTGGTTTCCTATCTTCGTCTTCTTTATGGTGTCCAGCCTTCTCTTCTTCCCGTGGAAGAACATTTTCTTTGATTTTCTCCTTTTCCTCGAGTGGAACAGTAGTTTCCTCTTTGATTCCTTCCAGAGTGCTATCATTTTCCTCTTCTTCCACGAGAGGAAGAGGACCTTCCTCTTTTTCAACAAGAGGAGGGAGAACATGTTCCTCTGCCATTTCCAGAGTCAAATCTGCATCCTCCTTCTCCTCTTCCTTAAGAGAAACCTTTGCCTCTTCCTCTGCTTTCAGAGTCTGATCGTCCTCTTCTTTGGTCTCAAGAGGACTCCTTTCCTCTTCCACTTCCTTGGGTAGGAGGGCATCTTCCACTTCCAATTCTTTGGGCCAGACTTCATTTCCTTCATCTTTTTCTTCAAGGGGCAAAGTTTTGGGCACAAGTGTTCTCATACCTCCTTTGCCCTCCTCTTCTGGAGCCTGCAAAATCCTTACTCCTACTATTACCTTTTCTCTTCTTCCTTCAAACTTGCAATCATCTTCATCTTCCTGGCTGTCAAACTCCAGACTGTCCATTTCATCTTCTAGTTCTTCTTCTGATTCTTCGAAATCTTCTTCTTCAAAATGGAAAGCTTGACGATCCACAATAACAAACTTGAGGACCTTAGGTTTGTTCTCGCTCTCCTTTTGCTTATTCCTTTTCAGAATTGCAGCAAAACTCATATTGTTTTCTGGCTGCTCAAAATGTCTCTCATTTTGTATTATTTCCTGTGGAGGGGTTAGTTCTTCTGTTTCGTTGTAGGAGTGGCCTTCCAGTTCTTGCTCATCCAGGATTTCCTGGATGTGCTGGAAGGCCATCTCGACTCGATTATCAGCTCCCTCCAGGTAACAGACCTCCTTGTCGTCGTCGGGGAAGACTAGCCGAACGTTGTAGAAGTCAGTGAATTCTTTGACCTCTTTTCCTATTGTGTTCAGGAGGCCTCTTTCGTCCCTCAGTAAAGGGAACTCATATCGACCTGAAGCCACCAATTTGAGGTGCTTCTTCTCCTTCGGGCAGGTTTTGATTTCACTGACCACGATTGGTGTTGGTCCGTTTGTTTCTTCCAGGGGGACATCTTTCAAGTTTTCTATGTCACAAGTTTCAGATTTCAGTTTCTGTACTTGTGGGACTATATGTGTGATCTCTTCAGGGCTAACGTTGTCGTTGTCTTCCTTGTTCTTGTCTTCCTCTTCTTCTGCGTTCTCGTCTAACTCTTGTTCCTCATTCTCGTCTTCCTTTTCTTCCTCTTCCTCGTCCTTCTCTTGTTCATCGTCGTCTTCTAGTCCTCCAATGAGAAATATAGCGAAGAGCACGTCCAGCAAGATGGTGCCAAGGAACAGATATCCAAGTCGGTACAGTTCACTCAGTGTCTTGTCATCTTTTGCAGGGCCCGGTTCACCAAACAAGGTGATCAATGGTCCACTGCAAGCTGATGAGTGAGGCACTAAGTAACCAGATAAAGAACTTGGTAGATAATCCAGTACAGAATGCAGGAATTGCTGCATTCTGTTTCCGGTCCTGTATTGGAGAAGGGTCTGGTGGGCAGCATCACAAAACCTCAGCTCTTTCTCAAGAGCTGGGCGCCAACTGATGCCTCCAACCACCAGAGTCCTCAAAAGTAAAGTCACTACTAAGCACACGGTTGCTAATAAAACTACTAAGTTTTGATAAAAGCGAGACATTTTGTCAATTAATCAGACGCTTTTCACAAGACTTGGTTTTCGTTTCTACCCTCTGGATTCTGGATGGGTTTCCCCGGATCCTTTGTAGTTCCGAGTCTCCTGAAAATTCACTGGAGACCCGGGGGGGGGGGGAGGGGGGTTCCTTTGGATCCATGAAGTCGAGGTCTGAAGATTCGTAGCTCAGTCCAAGTGCTCACTCAGTCTTCGAAGAATTCTGTGGAGACTTCAAAAGGGAGTCC